>NW_025335954.1:235390-243365 GCF_004798865.1 Varanus komodoensis
GAAATGGGTCCACACAAAGTTGTGTTGCAGGGAACTGAAAGGCAACCCAGTTAATTGGTCCCTGAGGCATAAAGTTGGACGGTCACCTGTCCCTTTCCCTGGTCATAAAAAGACGACGACAACAACAACAATATTAATAACTAACAATGTGCTGCCTTTTTGTGATGCTGAAAGTCTGTTTCCTGAGGTAGTTGCCTCAGTCTACTTTATAGTAGGCAAATGTGCAGGCCAGAAATATAGGTTCTCTTAACAATTTTATTTTTGGAGGGCAAAACACAGACTTGTAAACTCAGTCACAGAGATTGGCCTTCCCTGATTGATGATCCTATTCAGTTCTGTTTAACTGCTTCCTATCAACCATTGCTAAAAGATTCATGGATCTTAATACATTAGAAGGTCCCCACTAAAGCGTTCTTGCAAACTAAATGATAGAGAGACCAGGCAGATTTTGATGAAACAGATCTATTCTAAAAAGTGTATATCTATATATTTTGTGTATGTAATAACCTATATTTTATAGGTTTAAAAGTTTGCAAAGAGCTTTCCATCCAGCATGCTAGTCAAATTAACTGTAGACATGAACTGTGCAATGTCAGATAAGTCTATGCTACTCAGAAATGACAATGAGTTCAGTGAGACGCACCCCCAGGCAAATGTATCATAGTGGGCTGCTTCCTTCCTTCAGAGGATAGTCCTCTCTTTGACGGGCTGCCAGAAGACCATCCATGGTTTAAAGAACTCCTCTATTTGCAGAGTTGCCCAGTTCAACTCCAGCATAAAAATAAAGCACCGTAACAACTGCCAATCCATAGTTAGACAAAAAACAATTAGGTAAGCAGAAGAGGTATCTTCAGGGACCTTCAGTGTGACCCAGTTTACTTGCTCTTCAAGCTCCCATTCCCATAAAGTCTTATTGCCCATTCACCTAATCCATGTTGGGATGCACCCTTGGAGAAGGCTTCCGAAAGAGCTCCTCATGCAGTGGAAAGTGCATGTGGAAGAAGGCAGTTCAGGTTGCAGGCCATGTAGGGAAGTTAAGGCTAAAAGCTGCCCTTTGAATTGTGCTTGCAGGTGAATGGGAAGCCAGTGGAGCAGTTTTATAAGTTCCAAGCAATTGGTTTAATTGGTTTGTAAGCAGTCTTCAAAGGCAGGCCCACATAAAACATTTTGCTGAAGTCTAATTTGGATTTAACAGGACTTGGGCAACAAAAGCCAAGCTACTTTCCTAGGAAAGTCCAGAAATGGTTGACTGAATGTTGACAGTCTGAGGTTTATCTGATGTGGGTGGTAGGGATTATCTCTGTGAAAAACAGTCACGAGTGAATCAGCTTATGCACACCTGAATACTGTTCACAACCATTTGGTTTATATCCAGAAATAGACATTTTTAAAAGCTTGCTTCACTGTTGTGAGATGGCCATATATTATCCTTCTTTCCTTTACTCTGCACTTGCCAGCACTTTCTGTTCTGCAAAAAGCCCTGCGGGAAGAGTTACCTGATGACCTGTAGTGAGAGACTTTTATTTAACTCTGGAAACCAGGGGAGCAGCAGACTGGCCACCAGCAATTGGACAGTGGAAGCCAAGACTCTCATTCTCCCACCACCCAATGCCATCTTGGGAGTAAAGGAAGGGAAATGCCCACTACTGGACTTGCAAGGAAATATCCTTCTCATTGGACTTTTCCGCCTGAAAGCAATTTCCTTTCTAAACAATTGAATGAAGGGGGGCAGGGGGGAATTCAAGGGACCTGTTCAGCCCTGGGCTTGTTTTTTTTCAGCCCTCTGGAAACCTTCAAACCCCTTCACAGATATTGCCTCAGGGGTACTGAGAACTACCCTGGAAGATACCTTTGCTGCATTTATAGACTGCTTTTCCATATGCTGTAGGTGGAACCAGGAGGGAACACTAAACAGTCCTTTGCCTCAGGCTAGGCCTTGACTACAGAGCCCAAGATGGCCCTCTTGAAGTTACAAAGCAGAGTTGGCTTGCTTCAGGCTGCCTGTGAGAATTCATGAACTAGGATTTCCTGGTTCACAGCACTGTTTCTTAATCTCTGTGACTAAATAAAACTAGCTCTCAAGCTAGCCCTGCTGTGACTTTTCCTCCACCTGCACATGGGGCACAGGGGTGAGAAGCAGGATGGTATCACACACTGGCCCTTGCATAAACCCTAGAAGCAGGACTGGAAGGGGCCTTCCATGGGCGTAGGAGTTTGGGGGCAGGCCAGGGGTGCAGCCACATCCCCCCAGTTGCATCTTTGCTTTATGTGTGGCAAAAATGTCTGAACAAGACAAAACAAATTCTCTTTCCCAATATTTGCTGCTGAAATTAAGCTTTTGCAAATATGTCATGATTGATTATTGCACTTGGATCCACATTTTTAAATTTTGCAAGAACCCAGGCTGGCTTACATGATCCTTCTCCTTGCGTTCTAGGTGTTCAGCAGCCCAAAACTTGTTGGCATGCCAGCTCTTGTCTAGTCTCAATATTCATTTGCATCAGCCACAGTTCATTATAATTAGTACATCATATATTTAAAAAAAACAGAATAAAAGCTAAAAAATGCTTGCACAAATAACCTTCTACCACCTTTGGCTGGCTGCCCCTCTCGGGCAGAGATAGCCTGGTTCATGAAATCTATAATTTAGTAATTGTTAAACTAGATTACTGCAATGAACTGTATATGGGGCAGCCCTTGAAGTTTGCTCAGAAGCTGCATCTTGTGCAAAATGTGGCAGCCAGATCAATAACAGAGATGAGACAATCTGAGCACATAACACCAATTTTGGCCTGCCTGCCTGCTTCGGACCCCAGTTCAAGGTGCTGGTTTTAACCTATAAAGTTCCCCATGACTTGGGACCACAATACCCGATGGAATGCCTCAGTCCACCAGGACTCTACTAACTGCATTTGAGGCCTTCCTCTGACTGCGAGGGAGCCCCTCAAACTAGCAAAAAAGGAGGACTTTCTTACGAGTGGGCCCTGACTGGAGAAAGATCTCCCCGAGGTCTGCATGGCCCCAAGATTGGTATCTTTTCAGTGTCAGGTTAGAACTGCCCTCTGATTTCCAGTGATTCTCTGGTGGGATAAGTCAGCTGCTTGAACAGATCTGGTTTTTGCTGAAATTGTTTTAGATATTTGAACTGTTTTAAATGGCATATATTGGAAATTGACACTGTATTTTTTGTATTTCCATTATTATTACATCCATTTTTATAATTGTAATTCTGATAAACTGTTGTGAACTGCCCAGAGAACTTCAGGCACTGGGTAGTATAGAAATGAAATTCATCGTCAATACCAGCAGCTTACCGGGAACCGAGTTTACTGAACAGATGTTGTTTCCAACAGCTGTGTGGAGCATAAATGGATAATCAAGGTATGACACACTAAGTCCCTTAGATTATAAACACCTTTGTATATGTCTTTGCATAAAGATATTACATATGCATTTACTTTTTGTTAGTTACCTTGGCTACTGTTGTCTAGGCAACATGGATTTCCAAACAGCAATCTGTCAAAAGCTGAAAAAACTACAAGGCATCTCAAGGCAGCTGAAACACAGAGTAGAGATAAACTACTTAAGAACACAACCTAGTAGCAGAAATATAAGAGTATTAAAATACCCAAGACCCCACCTTCCTGATATCCTGTTTGTTTGGTTTCCTTTTTCTATTTCTTTTCAGTTGCTTTGCACTCGAGACATTGATCTACTTTAGATAAATGATAAGGAACATAATTTGCAGTTCAGAGCACATGGGGAAGAAAGAGAAAGCAGTGCAACCAACAGTTTGGAATGCTCTATTTAGTTTACACAGCTGTTAGGCTTTGTCTGTGCACTTTTAAAAATTGCCTGTAAAGGGGGGAACCTTTGTTCTCCTATCCTGAAATCTGGCAAATTTGATGTCCTGTCTGTGCATGTTTGTAGGGATGACTGTAACAATGCTGCTAGCAAGAATTGTAGAAGAAGGCCTGCAAAATTCCTGCAACAGAAGTTATACAGTAGTACCTCGGCTCACAAATGCTTCAGTTTATGACCAAATCGGGTCACAAACAGAAATTTCAGAAAAAATTTACTTCTATCAAACTTGGGACTCTTTTTATTATTGGCTAGAGAAACAGGACTTCGCATAGATTTAAATATGTTTTTAAGTTATCATAAATGGAAAAAGAAGGGTGTGGGGGCTGACCCAGCAGGCCCAACGTTTTTGATGATGATTGCTGTTTTTAGGGGGTTTTTTTGTTTTTTAGGATTATAATTTCAAATAAAATTTATTAAAAAAAAAAGAAATTTCAGAAAAAAAATGTCTCAGGTCGCGAACTCTGCATTGGGTGACAATCGCAATTGTGCCCATCTTCTCTGCATGGGCGCGATCGCGGTTGTGCGCGGCGGGGGGCGGGTGGATGGGAGATGGCTGCGATAGCAGTCATGCTCGTGCAGGGAAGACGGGCATGATCGCTGTTGTGCTCAGAGACAGAAAGACAGAAGCCGTTCGCAGTCTCCATCAAAGCCAATTGGAAAATGAACTGAATGATAACTGAAAAGAAATGAGGCAAAGCAGTTTAGATGAATGGAACAAACAAAGGATGGAACTTTAAAGATATTTAAAAGGAAGGAAACAAGGGAAAATGAAATGCAGAGCCCTTATGAGGAATATAAGAGAGATTCTTAATAGGGATACATGAGAGATTCATTTCAATTTGTTTTCTTGTTTTACCCTGTTCACCAGTTGTAGCTCATACATAGCCTTGGGTACAATGTGTGCAATGTGATTCATGGACCAAATCACATTCGACAGCTTGTGTAGTTTTGCAAGATGCACATGAAAAATACACTCAAATCTGCTTTAATATATGGGAGAAGAATGCACGCATTTCAGAAATGCATAACTAAGGAGGATGTTTGAAAAACGCATGTGAAAAATGCATGGGTTTTCATGCAAAAAATGCTTGTAAACTCACATTGGAGATGGAATGAGCTTCAAGATGGAATCCAGAGAACTTTGGTGAGCTCAAGTTTTGCTGATTTGGAGACCTCTGGTTTTACGGCAGCCACACAACTTTGCTGCCCGGAGTTGGTACATTAGATATCCTTAGCGCTTACAGTGTGTGTTTGACTTCAGCATAAAATCTGTTCAAGTAAGCAGGGGGCTTAGGTACAAAGGGATGTGAGACAGAAAGCTTAAGAAAGGGGCGAGCAACAGGGTCTGAATCTTTCTGCTAGGAATAGGGATGAAGAAGCAAGGGAATTGTAAGGCTTGGGGATGTTTTGATCAGGAAGATGAAGGTTTATAGGGGCAGGATAGGAGAATTAAGATGTAGCCACCTAAACTGATGAACCCAATACAGTACAGAGGGACCCAACGCCATTGGGCTTCAGGAGGCTCAACTGTGCTATACTGTGTTCTTGGTTATTGGGTCTCTAGTACATCAAAATTGGCACAGAAAGGCTTTAAAGTATAAACTTATTCTCTGTGCTGATGATTTTCTATTCATTGTGGAACTCCAGTCATCTGTTCCAGCTTTGATGGCAATGATTTTGGATATTTGCCTGGTTATTTTATTACTTGGTCAAAATCAGAATGCATGTCTTGGAGATAATGCTCCCCATAGTTTGTTATCTAGTTGGCAATTTAGACTTTGTGACAATTAACTAGTTGACAATTTAGACCTATTACTTATCTGAGAATGCTCGTCCCAAGAGACATAAAACAAATATTTATGGTAAATTTGAGTATGTTGATTGTCCACATCTCATGAGCATCTATAAAATTAAGCCTATGGGATAGGGTAAATGTACTTAAAATGAATGCAATACCTCAAATTGTTTGTTTTATGGAGTATTCTGGGAAGTATTTCCCAAAGCTTAATGCTTTACTTTGTAAAATGTATGGTTTTCCTCTCCACCATGAATATCCTTGAAAAGATGTGACTTTTAACAAAGGGGATGGATCTGGCCTCCTTGACCTTTGCCCTCCTTATGCCATTAGGCCTATTTGTTGACTTGGAGTAGATTTTGATATCTTCCACTTCAATTAGATTCCTCTCCCTGGTCACTTTTGGGATCTTCATTTCCCAAGTGGATTCTGCTGGGCTCTTGCCATACCAGTACAAATAATTGTAATCTCCACCCCCTGCCCCTCCCCCCATGGCAGCTGTGTATATTTTCTTGTCAACTGCATTTTCATGTATTTTCATACTCAAAATAAATCTTAAGGGGAAATGCATTGTTAAAAATTGGCAAGCATACATTTGTTTGGTGGACTTGGACAAAAAGGTTGATTTTTATCTTGGATCAACTTGTTGATGAAAATTCTAGAATTTTAGAGGCAATCATGTGACAAAAGAATGATAAAACCCCTGGTCCGGATGGGCTATCAGCCGGATGGGCTACCAGCCGAATTTTACAAATCTTTTGAGGGAATTTTTGCTACCTTTCTCAAAGACATATGTAATGAAGCATTGTTAACTGCTAAAATACCAGATACCGCTTTCTCTGCGGTGGCGCCCAATCTATGGAATGTGCTCCCCAAAGAGGTCCGCCTGGTGCCGTCATTATTTGTTTTTCGGTGCCAGGAGAAGACCTTTTCATTCAAATGTTATTTTAATTGTAAATATTGTTTATTTATTTTATTCTTTGGCCAGGGCGACTTAATTTATACTGTTAAATTATATAGTTTTATAGGATGTTATTTATTTATGTTTGTGAGCCGCCCCGAGGCTTCGGCGAATCGGGAGGCATAGAAGTTCCCTAAATAAATAAATAAATACCTGGACAGAGGCAAATATCACATTAATACCGAAAGAAGATATGGACTTAACACAGATTCAAAATTGCAGACCCATATCATTATTAAATGTGGACTATAAAATTTTTGCCTCTATATTGGCAGAAAGGTTGAAGATGTTTTTAATAGACTTTATTCATCCAGTCCAAAATGGTTTTCTGCCTAAAAGACAAATGAAGAACAATCTGAGGACTATTTTGGATATCCTAGAATACTACGAGACACACAAGGAAAAATCAATGGCTCTACTGTTTTTAGATGCCCAGAAAACCTTTGATAATGTTAATTGGCAATTCATGATGCAACAGATGGACCAAATGGAATTTGGGGGAAAATTTATGAATGCGATATCAAGGATCTATCAAAGACAATCGGCCAGGATTTTAATTAATGGAGAACGTACAAAGGCTATAGAGATATAAAAGGGTACAAGGCAGGGATGCCCGCTGTTACCCCTGCTGTTCATCCTGACTTTAGAGGTCTTGAATAGAAATATTAGTGATGGCAAGGACATTAAAGGTACTAAAATTAGGGATGAAAAGTATAAATTGCAAGCATTCGCAGATGATTTGGTCTTTATAATAGAGGAACCTTTTGTAACAATCCCTAAACTTTTACAACGGATTGAAGAATATGGTGAGGATATGGGGATGAAAATAAATAAGGAAAAAATGAAACTTTTAGTTAAAAATCTTATGCAAGATCAGAAAAAAAGACTCCAAGAACAAGTGGACTTGCAGATTGTCAAAAAGGTTAAATACTTGGGAATCTATCTTACAGCTAAATGCACAACTTTGAAAGAAGACAATTACGATAAATTATTGAAGGATATTAAAGGTGATCTGGAAAAATGGGCCAATTTACAATTGTCTTTGATGGGAAGAATAGCACTTGTTAAAATGAATATACTACCAAAACTTTTGCTTTTGTTCCAAATGATTCCCATAAAAATTGATAAAAATTTTTTTGAGGATTTAAATTTTCAAATTTCGAGATTTATTTGGAGAAAAAAGAAAGCAAGGATTAAACTGAAAATGCTTCAGGAAACCAAAAAGAATGGGGGTTTTGGTTTACCGGATTGGATGTTGTACTATCAAGCGTCTATTTTAACTTGGCTAAAAGAATGGATAACCTTGCGAAATAAGAGAATTTTGTATCATGACCTTCAAGATACAAAATTCTCTT
>NW_025335954.1:243465-439397 GCF_004798865.1 Varanus komodoensis
TGAGGATTTAAATTTTCAAATTTCGAGATTTATTTGGAGAAAAAAGAAAGCAAGGATTAAACTGAAAATGCTTCAGGAAACCAAAAAGAATGGGGGTTTTGGTTTACCGGATTGGATGTTGTACTATCAAGCGTCTATTTTAACTTGGCTAAAAGAATGGATAACCTTGCGAAATAAGAGAATTTTGTATCTTGAAGGTCATGATTTGCAAATGGGTTGCCATGCTTATATGTGGTATGAGAAGGCTAAGCCTCATGGGAATTTTATAAGTCACTTTATTAGAAGATCATTAATGTCAGTGTGGGAAAAGTTAAAGTCAAAATTGTATAATAAGTTACCAAGATGGCTTTCACCTATGGAAGCTTTTGTGTATCCAAATGTATTGAATTTTGAAGGGATCATAAGATTTGATGATATTTTGGATAAGGATGGAGGCCTGAACCTAGATCAAGAAATACAAGAACAGGGACTCAATATCTTGTGGTGGTATAAGGTGCAGAAGCAATCAAGATATGCTAAAGATTGTAAAATATGGGGGTTTTATAAAGACCTAACAGCCTTTGATCAAGTGATGCTAAAAACAGATGAGAAAATGATTAAAAGAATTTATGAGTTCCTACTTGAAAGGAAAATGGAAGGGGAACAGGTTAAGGAAACTATGATAACATGGGCACAAAATTTTGGATATAATATTGAATTAGAAAAGTGGCAAAAGTTATGGGAGAGAAATATTGAGGTAACTTTAGCAACTTCGTATAAAGAAAATTTATATAAAATGTTTTATAGATGGTATTTGTCACCAAATCGGTTAGCTAAAATGTTGCCAAATATGTCAAACAGATCTTGGAAATGTAAACATGATGTGGGTACTTTTTACCATATGTGGTAGACTTGTGAATATGTGAAAACGTATTGGATTAAAATACATAAATGGCTTGAAGAAATGCTACAAAAACCCTTAGCTTTTAAACCTGAAATTTTCTTGTTAGGTATTGTACCGGAAAATATTAGCAAACAAGAAATGTATTTGATACTACATTTAATCACAGCAGTGATGATTGTGCTTGCTCAGTACTGGAAGAGTGAGGAGCTACCCACTGAGGAACTGATTTTAAAAAAGATTCTGGACTGTGCAGAAATGGACAGATTGACTCTATTATTGAAGGAGAAAGAAGATACTGACTTCTATCAAACTTGGGACCTTTTTTACGAGTGGCTGGAGAAACAGGACTTGACTTAGATTTAAAGATGTCTTTAAATTTTTATAAATTGATTTGAATATGATTATAGAATGTTTAAAAGATATGTTATAGGGGGCTGACCCAGTACATCCGATGTATTTGATGACTGATAATTTTTTTAGTTTTTAGTTTAAAATCTTAATAAAAATGTGCAGAAGAAGAAGAAGAAGAAGAAGAAGAAGAAGAAGAAGAAGAAAGAAAGAAAGAAAGAAAGAAAATTGTAGAATTTTCTGCTTTGGGGGCTAAATGTAAGTTGCCAGCTCCAGTTGCATGGCAGCACAGGCAACTGACACCCTTGTTAGAATCCAGGTTTGGTCTTGCTGCTTTACAGCTTCAAAACTGCTTGTGCTATGGAAAGTACTGACCAAAGCCAAACATCTACATCAGCCTATAATTCATGTGCATTAATATTCATGATTGGTGAATAAATATGACATGCAGGTCTCAAACAAGAATGGAATGATGAACTGGAGCACCCATCTTGCCCTGCCAATGAAGTGCTCTGTTATTATCTATTTCACAGAGTTCAGGGATGTTAAGGCTGTACTTAGCTCAGCAAAATTTAATGTTTTGACCATACAACTTCTCTTTGATATGGACTTAATCAAATTGGCCAGTTGTTGGAAGCATCAATGCTGCTAAGTCTTCTTTACTTCATATGTTTTGACAATGTCCAATGGAAGCTTCCTTTTGGGAGGAGGTAATATTTCTACGAAATCTAGTGATGGAAAGCTCTTTAATATTTAAGGATACACATGTTCTTTTGAATTATTTACCTGTCTCTTGGAAGTGAATGCAAGACCAGCGTAAATGGATTTTCCACATCCCTTTGACAGCTGAAAGCCTACTTTTACCACAGTGGAAGGATAACATGCCAGCTGTGATAACACAATGGGTGGAGGATTTAATGAAACTTACAGTTTTTGAAAGCTGCCCTTGAGGTGTAATCCACAAATGGGTACATCTATGAATATTTGGGGTGCTTTTGCTGAAGTGAATGCATGATTATTTTCCATAACAGTAGTATGCTATGTTATATACTAATATGTAGGGCATAATATACAGAAGTAGTGCTGTGGATCCTTTAACTTGTATTTAAAAAATTATAGTGTTTTACTTTTATTCTTTCTCTTCCCCTCTCTAAAGGTGCGGTTTGGTTGTTTTTATACTGCACAATAAAATAAGTATTAAGAAAGCTGCTGTTGAAAGCACTCGAGGGAGAGATAAAATTCTCGCAGACTCTTGGGCAAACCCTCTCGGGCAAAGCTGTTCTTCAGATGAGAAAACCGTAGCACTGGATTGGGTCAGGGCCAAACTGCAGGCATAGCACAGGACTTGCAGAGGGCTTGTACCCACAGCGTATGCTCTTATTTTATGAGACACTGACTTGGGAGATTGAGGGCCTACTTGACAAGTGATCATCAAAATGGAAGCAAGGAGTGAGACTTCCCTCCCTCCCTCCCTCCCTCCTTCCTTCCTTCCCTTTCCCTCTGCAAACAACGCTGCTGCTTAAGGGTCTGCCAACTCCTCCGTGCAGCTGCCTGCATAGAACTCCATAGAACTACTCTTGACAAAGGTCTGAAAGTTTTGTAGGGTCTGGAGTGAGAGCTGTGATAGGGCAGCCACACGGAAGGCCTCTCTAGATATTTTACACACAGAGGCAAGCAACTGAACCCCGAGGGACCCCCTGCCAACCACTTCTATGAGGAACGGAAGTGTCTTTCTCAGGAAGAGCTCTCCAGGGCTGCATTCTGGCTCTGGGTGAGGCCAAAATACCCACATATTTCAATTTGAAGCACTTCCTTCAAGAAAGTAAGTCTTAGGAGAGGCATCTCATCATCTCAGAATGCAGCAGAACTACACTCAAGTCAGGGAAGCAGCACCTTTTCAGTGGTTGGGGGAACGGGGGTGAGTTGGGAGCATGGCAAGCTAAGGAACTCTGAATGGCCAGAATGGGACCCCAAGGGGGCTGGAGTTGACCCCTTGACCACAGCATGGTCTACATCACCCTTCCCCAGCCCAGCACCCTTCAGAGGGCTTGAACTACAGCATCCATCATCATTCCTAGCAGAGATGGGAGTTATAGTCCAGCCCTCTGTAAGGCTAGCCTATAGGCTCTCCTTTCAAATGACTTCCCAGATATTCCACATTTCATGGTGGGGTTCCAGTTAGGTGTACTTTGTGGACAAATCTTAATTTGGAACCCACGGCAGAAAAACCACTTGGGAATTATTCTGGGAGGAGAGAAGAAGCAGATGGTGGGAAGAAGGAAGAGCTCTTCCATGTCTAACCAGACCCTCTTGAAGTTACTTGTTCTGAAGAAGGGGCTAGCACAGACTAGTTTACCGAGATTTGCATGTTGATATGCCGTTAGGTGGTAAGAAGGAACTCTGAACCAGCAAAGATTGCCCCCCCCCACCCCCAGCAAAAAAAGGCCATAAATTCTAACCCAAACTTTGTCAGATTTACAACTGCATGGGCTCTGTGACTGTAAGAATGTTACATATTTGGGTGTGTAAGACTCTTTTTGGCATCTGGGTTTGCTGCATGGTCCGGTCTCCATCTTGGTGTCATCATGAGACGACCGGTTCAGGAGGAGTGCAATCCTAAGCATGTTCAGACAGAAAGAGGTCCTACAACTCTCAGCATGCCCCAACTAGGCATGCAGGATGGGGGAAGCTGGGAGTTATAGGCAGTGTTTTTTTTCTGTCTAAACATACTTGGGATTTGGCCCTAGCTTTTTCAGATTGTGTGTGTGTGTCTCTGTCAGTAAGGGTGGGCCCCCTGTCCAGGCCTGTGAGAGGGAAGTATAATTGTCAGGATGGGACATAAGCCGCTGATTATAGTGTTTTCAACTGAGATCTGTAGGTGACAAGAAGTGACTTTCCATCTCTACCTGTCAGTTCTTTGAGCTGGAGAAGTTAGAGACTCCAATTGGGCAGGTCCTCCTGGCTTACCACAGTGAATGAGCCATGATGAATAAGTGCATTGTGATTCAGTGAGAATAAGATTTTATGTATTTTATACACCTTGGTAGTTTATACTGTCCCTTTCTGTGGTGAGTGACTCATTCCGAATTTGCTAAACATGTTTCCGTGCCTTCATTGTCTTCACATAAAAAAAGGAAAAGAAAACCATGAAAACCTGCCAAAGGAAAATTAACCTGCAATCCTATGCACCGCTTCTTAGCAGGAAATCTCATTAATTCCAGTGGGTTTTACTTCTGAGTAAATTTGCACAGAATCCCACGCTCAGGTTTCACAATATTTCAATAAGAACAGGGGAGCTGTGGATGGTGAAAGACCCCAGACAGCAGGCTAGCTTGGGGTGGGCAAATTGCCCCACCTGCAAAATGACGGAGCCTGTAGCTTCCAATATGCCTCGCCATTGCCTCTGCCAGCCAGGGCTGATGGGAATTGTAGGGCAAAGCTTCTGGAAGGCCATCGATCCGCCCTCCCTGTTCTAGTGTGCTGAAGCTGCAGATAGGTGTGTAGGGGGGAGATGTACTGAGGAACAAGTGAGGTGCCGCAGAAGGCAGGTGCTTCAGCCTCCGCGGTTCGCCTTTGTACCAGTGGCGCGGAATGGGCTGAGCCCCACGCACCCACCCACCCTGCGTGCCTCCAAATGCAACCCATGTGAGCAAATGCTTCCCATTTCCTTCCGTAGACAAAGCAACACTCTGCCCTTGGCGGCGGGTAGTGTGGAGGACAAGGCCTTCCCTCCCCTGCACCCGCCCCTGGCCTGGGTAGCCAGGTCTGCCCCTCCCGGGATCTCCCGGGGTGTGCGTCCGTGCCAGTGCAAGCGCGGGCAAGACGTGCCGGCGGCACACGGGCCTGAGCTGCTCTGTCTCTTAGCAGTGCAGGCATAGTGGATACTGGTTGGGCTTGTGCCAGAGACTTGAGTCCAGGCTCCTGACCATCCACAAAGCTCATTTGGTGGCCATACCTGGGAAAGACAGGTGGCTTTTAGGCCTTATCTACATCTGGATAGATATATGGATATTCACGGTGCCTTTGTTGACGTATATGCATAACTATTTTAAAAATAACAATGATATGGTATTTTATAGAGTAATACTTAGGGATAAATAATATATATGTAACCAGTGCAACAGGTTTTTCTTTTCTTTTCTTAAATGCTATTCAAATATTGTCATTTTCTTTATTTCTTCTATTTTTCTTTGCTTTTTATAGTGCAGTCTGCTTGTGTTTGTACTGCACTTTTTTTTTTAATGGGAGGCCACGGGCTGGTCATTGTTTCTCACTGTTAGCCAAAACTGCCTCCCAGTGTTTGGGTTGTTGTTAATTGCTTTAAGGGTACCTTAAGAATAAAAAATACATTTAAAGTGTACTGAATTTTGGATTACAAAATTCTCATGACAGGTCTGTGTTCCCTATCCACATTTTGATGCCATAGGAATAGTCACTAAGGATCCCAATGAAAGGGCAAGGTATACAATTCTGAAATAAAGCATAAATAAATGAGCAGGTAGTCAGTGGATCAGGCTGCCTTGGAAATGGGTGGACTGTCCTTCATCAGGGATCTTGAAACAGGCTCAGTCACCAACTATTGGAGATGTTGTCATGCATGGATAGAGGGCTTTGAGATTCCTTTCCAGTTTGTAATTCCACAGTTATGCTGCCTGGCTGTGATGATAAAACGTGTGTGTGTGTGTGTGTGTGTGTGTTGAGGACCAAGTGCTCCCACTTTGAAAAGAGCAGGCTAAACATGCCTGATTGCCCATAAGGAGTTCTCATGTTCTATAGGCTTCCTCACCCTTGCCCGAATACCATTATTTTGCATGCTGACTTGAGAAAGTCTCTCTCCCTCCCCCTGCACCCCAGTTATGTGGCAGTGAGAGTTCATGTTGGATCTGCTTCTTTCATTCCAGGAAAAAAATGCTGAGCTATATGGTGCAATCGTGGGCGTGATGGCCCATCTATCTATACCTTCCCTTGAATTGTGTATGTCAGAGCGTTCCTTTTTGGAACCCTCTGAAAAGAACCATCTGCCATCAGGTTTAATAGGGAGGGAGTGATGGGGAGACGGCTTAGCTGGGGGATTATTCTCCCTGCAGGGCAAAAGAATCTCAGGGGAACTTGTCATGCCCTGTCGCACAAGCTCCTAGTGAAAGCGCTCCTTCGCTGACAGAAGGGTGATGCAGATAATCTGGGGTTGCCCAGAGTTCACCCTTATGTTGCGGGTTCTTCAGCTCTTCGGGGCGTGTTTCAGGGAAGGTCATTTTCTGGCACCAAGTAAGAGGGAGGGTGCCAAGCACACCTAAGCTCACGAATGCAATTAAAAAAAAAGAGTGCTTCGGTTTCCACTCCCCTGTCACCCAGCCAAGTCTCCGAATGGATAAAAAGGTAGACGCTCGCCTGGCTCTCAGAGGGGCTCAGCTTCCTGCACTACTAGGAACTCTTCTTTGGAGACAGCACCACTAGCACCAGGACAGCCTCCCCAGTACTCATTGGCCATGTCTCGCCAGTCCTGTGCCCGAAGCATTGGAGGAGGGAACAAGGGATTCAGCTCCAGCTCTGCCTGCTTTGGGGGTGCAAGCAGAGTCAGCTTCAACACTGTGTCCACATCCCGTGGATGTGCCGCCCGCAGTGGAGCTGCTAGTGGGGGCGGCGGCGGCTTCGCCAGCAGGAGCCTGTATAATCTAGGGGGCAACAAGAGAATCTCCATTGGTGGATTTGGTGGCAGTGGCTATGGTGGGGGCGGATACGGTGGGGCCTTCGGTGGTTATGGCCAAGGCGGTGGCGGCTTTGGAGTTGGCGGTGGCGGCTTTGGAGTTGGCGGTGGCTTTGGCGGAGGACTTGGTGGTGGCTTTGGGGGTGCAGGAGGCCCTGGGTTTGCAGTGTGTCCCCCTGGAGGCATCAAAGAGGTCACCATCAACCAGACCCTCCTGCAGCCCCTCAACCTGGAGATAGATCCAGAGATCCAAAAAGTGAGAACAGAAGAGAGGGAGCAGATCAAGACCCTGAACAACAAGTTTGCCTCCTTCATTGACAAGGTGAGATGCTTTCAAGAATGTGAATGTTTGGGGCGAGTTCAAGGGTTGTCTATTTTTTTCTTTCATTCTTGTTATGAGAATGTTTCAGAAAAAGTTCTGCTTAGATTGTTGCTTTTTTTACAATGCATGTCAAGGTTAGGAAGTGTGAAATAAATTTTAAAAGCTTTGAAATATAGTTTTAGATATGATGATTCCTAAATCTCAAATCAAGGGCAAATAGAGAAGAGGTCAAATGTGATTACCAAGTAGTACTCAAGCGGTTAATAAGAACAGAACTGAAATAAGAAACATTTGAAGGGCAGCTGTACTCAACAAAATGGATTCCAGTGTAACAGTTGTGGATTCCTGCAAGGAACTGTGGGAATTGTAATGGTGATCCCTCCTCTCAAACACAGAAGAGGTGCTTGGGAGAGACTTGACTGTTAAACCAGCTTATGTCTGTGCTATTGATAGGCACTTAGCTTGTATAGTACACTGATTTTTGAATACAAAACTGCTCTCAAGTGAGAGACAGGAGGAAAAAATGGGTGGATCCTTCTCCCCGCCCCCCCGCCCCGGACAGTCATGTGCCAGTGCACCAAAGCCAGGCACATTGGTCCTGCAATGATTGTTCCCTGATATACATATAGGGGAGGGTACAAACAGCTATGGCTCCCACTGGACTGTGGACCTGCATTAGATGCACATCGCATCCTGGGCTGCAGCATGGATGCTCCATAGAAGTGCATGGTCACTGGGGATACAGCAGGTTCTGAGCTACCTTTCCTGTGCCCATTGCATCTCTCAGCAAAAGGAAGGAATAAGAAGCAGAGGCTATAATGCGGAGTCTGTGGGCAATGCAGAGGGAGGGACAGAAGGAACAGCACCGGTTGGGTGAAGGGAGGAGCCCAAGTGTGGCTAGAAGAAGCCATGAGTGTAGTTCTCATAGCAGGAGGTGAGTCTGGCTTAATGGTTGCAAGCCGTCCTGGGACGTTTTGTAAAGGAGAGGGTATAAATATTGTTAATAATGAATGAATGAATGGCCATGCCAAGGGCTCCATGGAGAGGGCACTAACCAGACAGAAGCTCCTGATGCTCTAGTTGCTGTTATCTGAGATTTCAGGGGTGGGAAGAGTCTCCCACCTTGCATCCAGCTTTCTCAAAGATCCCCGAAGATAGTGGGACAGACACTGGCTGGGAGTGGCCTGGCTAGCTTAAGGAGGAGGAGCAAGTATTGTTTCTGAGGCAGAAGACGTTAAGGTCAGGAGGGAGACCAGATGTGGTATGACTCGAACTTGCCTTTATAGGGAAGTTGCAAGGTTGTGCACAAAGGGATCTGACTCCTGAGTTTCACAGCCCTGAGTTTAACTGGAAGAGTCAGTGGCCCTCGCCCCAGCACCAGTAACAGGATGGGTGCTCTGCGCCAAGGGCTCAGCTTGAGGAAGGAGATGCAGCTTGAGAAACCTCTGAACCCTGATGAGCCACTGCTAGTGGATGATGTTGCCCTTTGGCTCAGGAGCCCTGAAAGTAAATTTAGGGAGGGGCAAATCTGTCCAATTCAATTTTTCTCAGCTTTTCCCTTTTCCAATTTCCAACTCAATTCATCCGAAACTTTTAGAATTTTTAACAGGTGTACATGAAACTTTGTGTGCCTTTTGGTGCAATTTTGTATGCAAGTTTCTTTAATTCATACATTTTCCCATGTTATTTCCTAATATATCTTTGAACATTATTTCCACATGTGTGTGCTGTTTCCGCTAATAGATGCATCTTTGTACAGATGCTTTGATTGCAGAAATTTGGAGAAGTGTGAATTAGGAAGGAAAACTGAGTTCTCTTTCACATACTGGTTTGAAAGTGCAAAATTGGTTGTTACCTTTAAAATAGGAACTAAATTTGTATTTAAACTGGGAGACCTAATTTCTTCTCAAGTTAATATTTCCTCCCAAATATTTCACAGTTTAAAAAAAGACATTCGTTTTGTGGCTGTCACATCCATGTGGGAATCTCAAGCATCACTGCTAAAGCATCCTTCCCCAATAGTCTTTGTTCACTCAGAATGGTATTGATTCACTCTGCAATAGCCTGGAGCAAAGAGGGTGTCTGTCTGTTTTGTTAACTATGTGCCAGGAGGAGAAAAGCTGTCCTAGTATAATATACCTACAGCTCAACATGTATCTTGCCAGCTGTAGTCTTTGAAATGGCAGACTGTTCTCTACACAGTATCTTTGTATTGATGGATTTCTACCTACCCCTCTTCAGGCATTGAATGTCCAGATGGGGTTGAGCAAATGGTGGCCCTCTAGATGTTGTTGAGCTGCAACTATTGGGTGTGATCTCTGGGGCTGATGGGAATTAAAGTCCAACAAAACCTGGAAGGTTACACGCTTCCCCACCCATGATCTAGAGCAGGGGTCTCAAACTCGCGGCCTGCGGGCCAATTGCCGGGACAGGCAGGGCACGGGGAGGGGCCCTGCAGCCTTCAAAGCGCTGGCGGCGCCCGGGCCGGCCTCTGGGAGCCACGCGGGATGCGCGGCCCCCCCACCACCATGGTGGTGGAATACTTGATGAGGCCCAGCCTCACCCAGACTCTACTTCCAGTGGCCCCCAGGTAAGTTGAGTTTGAGACCCCTGATCTAGAGAAAAGGGAAGAAGGATAATTTCTGATGCAGGACAGCTCTTGAAATTCAAACTAACCACACATTTTAAAAGTATCTCCAAATTTACTCCAAACAACAAAACAGAAACAATGATTTATATGAGACAGAGGCTGGGGAGCATCCCTGGTCAATAAGGACCATTTGAACACAATGCTATAACTCATTGTGTCTGTCTATTCTTACCCTTCCCTTTTTCTCTTGGATTAGGTCCGTTTCCTAGAGCAACAGAATAAAGTCTTGGAGACCAAGTGGAAACTCTTGCAAGAACAGGGCCACGGGACTGGCTCCAGTCAAAAGAATCTTGATCAGCTCTATGAAGCTTATATCAATAACCTCAGGAGGCAGCTGGATGGTCTTCAAAATGAGAGGAGAGGCTTGGAATCAGAGCTTAAAAACTTCCAAGACCTTGTGGAAGATTACAAGAACAAGTAAGGGAACATAATACCAAAGGGATGGGTATTAATAAGTGCTCTTCTCTACTCACATCAATAGGGCCTTTGAATAGGAAAATCTCAGATGCTTTGTGAACAGTGGATAGACCGGGCTGGGCATTTCATCCAAGCCAAAACTCTGGCAATATCTGGGGCTTTGGAAGAGCAAAACTGCCCAAAGAACAAAAGCTTTCTGTCCTAGCCCCTGACAAATATCACACAATGCACTCCGCCATTTTGTTGAGAAAGAAGTGGCCAAGAATGGGAAGATGTCTTTGCACCTCTCTATTGGACTATTTCAGTTAGGGCTATTTCATGAGGGCTGTTTCAGTTATTCCAATATGGCCTACTCAGAAAGCACTTCCGTGTAAGAAATGATGTGCATCTCCTGTGTGAATCCACACAACTGACAGCTGTGCGTGTGTGCGGTTCATCAACTGTTTTTGTTCTAGCAAAAATGTTACTGTTTGGCAGTAGTCCTAACAACACATCCCGCCACAGAATGCTAATGAGCAGGTGGGAAAGGCATCACAGGGAAAACCGTAGTAATTTTCTTAGTAGAAATTATGTGTGTTTGTTATTTGTTGTCCCTGGTCTACCTGCATATCGCACTGGATGGCCTCTTTCACTGCAATATTTGAGATGTGTCACGACATCGTTCATCTTCTCTGACCTAATAAATACCATTTTTAGAGGTATACATTAAATTTAAAATTATAAGATACAATCATCCAGATATATTTGTGATAGCATAGGACTATGTTTGAATTCCAAGGACTCTTGACTTTGAAATACATTATTTTACACTGGATACTAAATTGTACACTATACATTGCTTACTCACCATGGACACTAATGTGCTAAAATGGAACTGTAGATCCTAGCAAAGATGCTGGATCTGGCAGAGCAGGAACAAATCTGGCCTTCTACCAGCCAAAGAGATTTGGCGAATAGAAGGCAAATGCTTGGTGAAATGCAAACCACAGAAAGAGACGTTGTTCGTTAAGAAATAAACACACTTGGAAACTATGTTGTCAGTCAGGGTGGTTTTAAACAAAACCTTTGTTTGGTCGATGTCAAGGGTTGTGGAATGCATGCTAAGCAAGTGAAAAGAATGGAAAGTATGAGGAAAAGCTTGTGACTCATGACCCAGGGCGCTGAAGAACCCACAAAATGAGCAGGGATTAGTTTCTCTCTTGCATGCCAAGCAAATTCAGAAGCGCTTAAAACATTAGGGCAATTTTGACAAAATCTGAGGCTGGCAGGTGCGGTGGGTGTGGGAGAGGGCTGGCTGGCCTTCCTCAGCCCCTTCCTCACCTGGATGGAAAAATATGGATGGCTCGTATGTCATCAGACTATATTAGGGAAAAATAAAAGGGTTTTGCATACGTGCCTTAGATGGTATGCTATTAATTTCTGCATCCGAAATCCATCTTCTTGAAGAATTTGGATGCTCAGATGTTGAAGGTTTAGATGAATGGAATATACATTGGAGATTATGAGTAGAAGGCAAAGTAAATGCAAGCATGGAGAGCAGATGTGCAGGTGGAAAAGCAAAAGCAATTAAGTCTAACCTCCTCCTCCTTCTTTGCACTGACCAGATATGAAGAAGAAATCAACAAGCGTACTTCAGCAGAGAATGATTTTGTGCTCTTGAAAAAGGCAAGTGCTTCAGTACTTACACATTTGGTGTACTGAAATGTAACCCAGTACTGAAATGTAACTTCAGTACTTACACATTTGGTGTAAAACTGAAATTTTATATCGTATTTTTATATTTTTAATTTAATGTTTATATTTTGGATGTTTATATTTTGGATTTAATATTATAATCATTTTATTTATTGCTGTAAGCCGCCCCGAGGCTTCGGCGAATGGGGCGGCATAAAAATGCTTTAATAAACAAATAAATAAATAAATAAATAAGTTTGCGACTAAGAATCTGGTGTCTAAATTTGCTTTTCTTTCAGGATGTGGATGCTGCTTACATGACCAAAGTAGAACTGCAAGCGAAACTGGACGCCTTGACAGATGAAATCAACTTCCTGACATGCTTGCATGAAGCTGTGAGTAGCCCTGCTATTTTCTGTGAATGCCTGGATGGTGCAAACCATTGAACCTGAACGGAGAGGGGAGTGGAAGAGTTCTCCCATGTATTATTCTCCTAATTTTGAGATGCTTCCAAAAATGGATGAAAGCAATGAACAGTATGAATGGTTAGGACTGGTTGCAATTTGTTTGAGAATTTTTTGACATGTTGAAGAAATGGCAAAGAATATATTGTGTGTGTGTTTTCGTGTGCATATTGCCCCAGTGAGGAATTTTTGGCATTTATCCCTGCAAATCATGAGATGGGACTCCTGTCCATTTATTTATTAGAGTTATAGCCCACCTTTTGTTCAAGATGCTCAAGGCAGGCACTTGGTTCCTCACCCTGCCTTTTTAATTCTTACAACAACCCTGGAAGGCAGGCTGGTCAGAGTGATGGTAACTGGCTCCAGTTTACCCAGTGAGTACCATAACTGAATTTGAAACTGGGACTCCCTCAGTCTTAGTCCCACATTCGAACCGCTACCCCACACTGGCCGTCCTTTGTAGAGGGGTGAAGACTGGTTGGGATGACCAGGGGCAGGTCACAGTTTAAGCCCCCAAATGAGTGACGTCCCCAAGTATATCCTATTTGCACTTTGGA
The DNA here is from genome assembly GCF_004798865.1 of Varanus komodoensis. Lineage (NCBI taxonomy): Eukaryota > Metazoa > Chordata > Lepidosauria > Squamata > Varanidae > Varanus > Varanus komodoensis. The sequence goes on from NW_025335954.1 coordinate 256,485, forward strand.
AGAGGGAGCGAATACCCGTCCTCCAGCCCAGTAGTGTGTGGCCTCATTCTGTGTGCTCAGCACATGTGCAGGGGCTTTGTGCCACCTCCCAGCCCCTTTTTGTAAAGCAGTGGTCTGTCCACACACCACCCATCCTTGGGCTTGTGCATGAAAAGAGCTGGCGGAACTAATTTTTGTGCTCCGTTTTGGGCATGCCACCAAGCCTTTCTTGGCAGGCCAAAGTGGGCTCCCACAGCCACTGGGTCCCCCAGGAAAATGGAGGCACCTGCATCTACAGAGGGTGAGCAAGAGACAAGTCAAGACAGGTGCACAGAGTGAAGGGAGTAGGAGGGATGGCTCAGCCACGGCCTGCGTTTCTTTTGCAGGAGCTGAGCCAGATGCAGCAGACAGTTTCCGACACTTCCGTTGTCCTTCAAATGGACAACAACCGCAACCTGGACTTGGACAGCATCATTGCAGAGGTCAAAGCTCAGTATGAGGAGATTGCCAATAAGAGCCGAGCAGAGGCAGAGTCTTGGTACCAAGGAAAGGTGAGTCTTCAGGCATCTGTTCCCATCCTGCTTTTCCAAATATAAAGGGACCCTTTCTCAGAGGCACAATGTGAGCACAGAACCCACTGTCCAAACTCAGCTCTGTTGTGAGAGATGGCATTCATTACTGGGAAAACCGAACACATGCAAGGCCCTGGATTAATTGACGAGAGGGTGGGGATGGCTTCAGGCTTGTGTCTTCTGCCTCATTTGACTGGGAAAGCCTCCGCTCCGCTCATGTGTCCTAGATTCACAAAGCAAAAATGCTTGCTCAGAATCTCTTGCTGGCTGATGTATAGCCGTCCTGTATGAAGATGGCATGGTGTGTGAAAGGTATCTATTTTGCCTGGTTTTAGCAGGCTCTGTGGTTGAACATCACCTTATTTTGCATTATCCCAAAACACTGCAAAACAGCAAATTGTCTATTTGTTTTCTTTCTCTCATATGTGCTAGCTTAATCACAGAGTCAGTATCCCAGGCTCTGAGTAATCTGCCCATCAGTTAGGTAATTACACTTTCAGACAGCCCAATGACTGCAGCATTCAGGGCAAAGCAGCAGTGAATTAAAAACATGCCAAGCATGTAATGAAAGCCTTAGAGAAAAAAGAACACATGATTCAGCAACTAGCCCACAAGGAAGGAAAGCAAGGCAGCCCATCACAAAGCCAAAGTCAAACAGTGCAGGTACTGAAAACACTCACCTGGTTCTCAGAACACATGAGGGCATTGTGGGATCTTCAACTGGCAACCCCAAAACTAAAATGTAGGTGCTGGAGACCCTGGTAGGTGCGTTTGCTTCACAGCATAAGCAGTGCCACCTCATCCAGGATTCCTGAGAAACAAATAGAGCAAGCAGCAGCCCAGAAAGTCATGCGCTTGTGGGGGCTTGGCCTCCTGCCAATTTATTTTTAATTGCCATTAATTTTATTTCACTTGTAATGATAAAAATCATGGGTGTACCTAGGCAAAAGATCATTTTCTAGACTGAAAAGGATAAAGAATGATTAAAGGTTATACATTTATAAACCATCTTTTTATCAATGCTAAAATGTCAGCAACGATCTGGCTTTCATTGAGTAGATTAAGAAGGGAATGAGGTTTTGTTTCCCACGATCAGATGCTCTTAAGCTGGGGCCTGCCGAGGTCTCCTAGCCTAGGACCTCCAGTTGCTTTAATCCTGGACTGGCTACCCTGCCTGGCGGCAGCTCATACACAGGGTTTTCATAGAGGGCTCTTTCCCAGCCCTCCCTGGTGATGCTGCATATTGAACTTGTGGCCGTGTGTATGTGAAACATCTTGCAAGTTTTGGGTCAGAACAGTCCACCTGGAACTGCCACTTCTCTCCATTTTGTGGGGGAGACGATCTCCCCAGATAGCAGGATGGCTGGGAAAACAGCCATTACTCAGTCAGGGCTGGTTCTAAAAGCTTCTGTTGGGAGACTGTGACCCATTCCTTCTCTCTTCCTGCTCTCTTCCTTCTCTCTTCCTGCGTGCCAGTATGAAGAGCTGCAGGTGGTAGCTGGGAAACATGGTGACAATCTTCGTGACACCAAGACTGAGATCTCTGAGCTTAACCGGATGATTCAGAGGCTGCGATCTGAAATGGATAATGTAAAGAAGCAGGTAAGGCCAGAGAGGTCCGGCTGGAGGTGGTGGTGGGGATTCTCCTTGGAACCTTCTCCTTGGGACCTTCAGCTGCTCAGCCAGATCCTGGGCTGTGATTTTTGCTACAATGACATGATCAGAAGCACAGGTAACATATTCCAGGCAAGGCAGGCAGAACTCAGAGGCCCTCCCTTGCACATGCCTCAAGCTTCTCATGCAGCTTATTGCCTGCATCTGGGTGTCCTGACAGCAGCGGCAGCTGAGGCCTTCTCACTGCCAGTGGTCTAAGGAGCCTTCGCTTCTTTGGCCTCTGTCCTGTAAGCTTCCTGGCCCGTGTTGTTCTACTTCTGAAAAATTTTGTGGTGATATTACTGCCACTTCTAATTGCTATGATGCTTTAGAGTGTTCAAAGGATTCCACTTGCATGGCTATTAAAATCTGTCACTTTAATACTGGCATCCACTCTGCATCCACATGCAAAAATGGAATGGGTATTTTATTGTTATTGTTATTGGTTCAGACCAGAGGGAGCCAGTATGTGACTAAGGGCCTTGGGGCTAAATTCTGCCACCTGCCAAAATAATGGTGCTTGAACCAGTTTGTCTCAGTTTTGCATAACTGTCTTTTAAAACGATCATTTGGCATTGTTATCCGGTTTGCTAGTCATGAGGAGAAGCAAGCAGCTGTTGTTATTGGTTTAGGAGCCCTGAAGGTCTGCATTTTACCCTTGGCAATTAGGGGTGGATTAACCTTTCAGTTTCTCATTTTCTAAATCTTATCTTTGGTTCATCCTGAATATTGAACTTCTTTTTTAAAGTTACACAAAAAATCATCAGCATTTTTGTGAATATTTCTCCCAATGCCTACATGCTATTAATATTTTTGCCTGATATGCACAGTTTCTCCATACACATTCCCCAATACAATGCATTTTTATGCATTATTTTCCCTAACACACACATTTTTGCATGCTCTTTTTGACTGGAGGACTCTATTGCAGAATTTAGAGAGTGCGGATTTTGATGGAAAAACATGTTTTGATTTGTTCAATAGCCCAAAAGTGTGAGTTTATGCAAATTTGGCTGATAATGTGAAACGACCTTCATTTGACAAATTTATTCAGTTATTCTGTGGTTTTTGAAATCTTCAGATTTACACACATATACTTCCACGCATACTACTGCGGCCACAAGGACTAGAAAATTGATGTGAGGAGAGATGAGGCGAGATTCTCAAGATGTAAAATGCCCAATGTCATTTTCTGCAAATTTTCTCTCTGTCCTTGTAAAATAATAATATATTTAGTTCAGTGATTGTAACTGACCTTTTATTTCAGGCTACATGATTTCATCTAACATGAGATTAGATACAAGAGGAATTAGGGTGGGAGAGGGTTGGTGAATGTTATCTTCTTACTTCAAACTCCAGGACATACCAGGAATTCATACACAATCCCTATGAATTTGTTGCTGTTCTTGTTATAGACTTTTTCTCCATCATCAGTATTCATTGTTTTACGGCTGCCTCTTTTGTCTTTCAGTGTGAGAAACTGCAGGCTAACATTGCAGAAGCTGAGGAGCGTGGTGAGCTGGCACTCAAGGATGCCAGGGACAAACTGGCTGAGTTGGAGGATGCTCTGCAGAAGGCCAAGGAGGAGATGACCCGACTCTTGAGGGAGTACCAGGAACTGATGAATGTCAAGCTGGCCCTGGATATTGAAATTGCCACCTATAGAAAGCTGCTGGAAGGGGAGGAGAGCAGGTGGGTAGGAGATACGGGAACAAGGACCATGTTCATATCTTGTGCAAGAGGCAATGGGCGAAAATTGAGCTTGCTCCACTTCCTCCCAGGCCTGGAAAGTGCAGTGAAAGGTTGGGTCGAACCCAGCCACCGAGTGCAAAAAGGAGAAGTGGCGGGACTCACTAAGGCCCACTGTGCAGTGGAACAGAAGTATCAGGATGCATTGTGTGTATTCCTCACTGGGAGAAAAATGCACTATGAAGGCGAAATGTCCTCAGGGCTACGGGGAAGCTGAGCATCAAGATCAGGCTACAGAAGTGCAGTTTCTGATGGGAGTATTTCATGCCTCTCCTATGCAGGCACTGTAGCAGGAACATGAGAAAAATCACAAGGAAATGCATGTACTTTTCCCTTGGGTCACCCTACATTTAGGGCTGTGTGGGAAGGCATCCATTGTGTGGAGTACACGGGGCAAACCACTGTGACCTGAAGTATTATGTTTATTTGGGAAGCAATCCCTTGCCTGTTTCCCTGGGAACTCCAGGGGAGCTGCTTTTGGGTAGACATGCATGGGATGTGCTGCTAGATCCCGTGGCCCATGGCCCTGATCCTTGAAATTAGGGCCAGCTGAGCATGCCCAAAAGATAGTTCTCCAAAATCCACTCAGTGAACTTCATGGCCAAGCAAGGAGCTGAGCACAGCTCTTCTGCTTCCAACCTTACTTACGCTCTCTCCTGCACAACATGGACTCCTGCAGTGCCTGATAATGAAAGTGGCAGCACTTCAAGGCATTCGTTCGTTTTGATGGCATGTTGTTAGACTTTCCTCTATGACTGCTTGCCTGGATCTAGTCCCTTACCTAAATGTTTCCCTCTTTCTCTTTCTCTCTCAATCAGGATGTCCGGAGAGTGTCAGAGTGCTGTGAGCATCTGTGAGTAGCAACTCTAACTTTACCTTGTGTTTACCATTTATTTTCTGTGTTTCATTTCTGTCCTGCCTTTGCTTCAAGGAGCTCAGGTAGTGTACATGATCCCCCACTGACAGTGGTGTGGGGATTAGAAACTGGGTTGCTGTTTGTGGTTCTGGCAAGCAAGTGTGCAGGGGCTGCTAGGCCAGTGAACCACCCAACTCCTGGTCCTGATGAACTGTCCAGAAAAATGCAGCACTTCCCAGCAGTGTGTTGATGGGGTGTTCATCATGGCAGCCACCATTGCTGGGTGCTTGTAGCAGCTACACACAATGCTGTTGAATTTCACAGAACAAGAGCCGTAGAAGGAATGTGGCAGTGACTCCAAGGAGAGGCTTGGCTCTTGGCTGACATATTTCTGGGACAGAATGCCCTGGGTAGAGAAAGCATAGTGTCCTTCTCTGGGACACTCTTGGGGAAAACGATGGCTGACCCCTCTTGAAAAATGGAAGATAGGAACATTTGGACATTGATCATTGGGACATGGAACAACTGGAAAATGTCTAGAATTGTCCCAGCTGTAGAATTGGAACTCAAGGCATTTGTTGGCAATATTAGTTAATATTAATAACTGTGGAATAACCTTGGTTGTCTTCTCTTCCAGCTGTGGTTGGCTCTACCACTAGCACCTCTGCTGGAGGATATGGTGGTGGATTCGGTGGTGGATTCGGTGGTGGATACGGAGGAGGAGTAAGCTTTGGAGGAGGATCTGGTGGCCTTGGAGGAGGTTTCAGCTCTGGAAGTGGAAGAGGTGTCTGCAGCTTAGGTGGTGGTGGTGGTGGTGGAGTTTCCTCCATCGGAGGAGGAGGATATTGTTCCGGAGGAGGAGGATATGGTTCCGGGGGCACCATTGTGAAAAAGACCACCACATCCACGTCCATCAGGTCTTCCAGCAGGAAATAGAAAGCAAGCAAGCCAAAGACAACAGAACCATGGATGAAAGAAGCCCCCTTCTGATGATCTCTGCCAAGCCACGCTGAACCCAACCTTGGCACCCTTCAGAGAAATAGACTGTGTCCCTTACAGCCACTATCCCTGTTCTTCTGGAATTTTTTAATGTCTTGCATTCTTTGTCCTTAGCTCACTGTTGATACATTTCATGGCCCAGTTGTACATCAGGAAGTACCAGTCAAGGCAGCTGATAGGAAAGACACTAAGGCTGTGTTTACATGAACAGAACAGCATTAAGCGGTGCTACAGAGCCTATTTAGGACCATGTGTGCCTTACTTCTACATCTTTCACACACCTTTTCTCTGTAGTGTAGTTTTCCCATGTTGCCCTCCAGGGAGTGGGATGTTTGTCTTAGATATCCCAAAGTTCCCCTTGACTCTTCTTTCAAGTAAAGAGATGGTCCTTCCCTCCATGGTGGATTGAGGCAACCTGAGAAGCGCTGGAACATGTTTTGCTCAGATTGTCATGATGTTCCAGGAGTATAGATATTTGATTCTCGTGATTTTGGAAGAGTAGTCTTTGCTCTATTTTCTCCATATTTCCAGCCCCCTGACTGAGAACTGAAGAGGAAATGGTGCGACTGTAAACTACATCAAAGCTACTATTCATGTGAATGTGGCTGTAGAGCTCTGCATACTCATACAAATCATGAGAATCATGCTTGGTCCGCTTCTGTGATGACCTGCCTGTAGTTCTGCTGAGTGATCATGGGTTTTCAAAGGACTCTGTAAAACTATTGGAAGCTAAAAAGTTGGGACAAATGACCAAGCCACAGTTAAGTTCTCTTAAGTTCTGCTGCTTTCAGTGGGAGCATTTAAGTGTTTTTGTCAGTCCCGCCTATCAAAATGAAAGGGAGTTGTACTGATTCATTTTAATGCCCCACTTTGCTCTTTCTCTTTCTCTCCCCTGTTTTGTAATATTTCCTTTCTTGTTTTTTGTTTTGGTGGTGATTCTTTTTCTCTGGTGTGATCATCTGCATCTCATTAAACTCAACATGAAAAAAATAATTGGTGTCTTCTGGATTTTCCGCCAAACATTTTATGTAGTGGCCATTGTACTATATGGGCATAATGTCTCAGTCCCTTTCTATGGGGAATCCTGGAGGTGCCAGCAAAAATACCAGAGAATTTTCAGCATCCTTGCCAAACCCAAACTACATAACCTGGGTGGCATCACAGGCGGGGAGCCATGACAAGCTTGGAGAAAACCGACACATACTAAAGTAAATGGCCCTTCCAGGTTCTGAAACATTTTGAAAATAAAAAAAGTAACAGCTATCAGAATGGCATTATAATTTGTGGAAAGAAAGGTGTGCACAGGAGTTCTTTTGACCAAAGAGTGCTTGGACACAGTTTGTTAAACAAATTATTCACAAGTACATGTACACATAAAGGATCTGTGTAGGCAGTTGCAGGTTATAGAATGACATTTTCAAATTTGGTAGAATTTAAGAATTTGCCATTTTGAATTTCCAAACAGTTTCTCATTTTGTTTTTGAAACTGACTATTGGCTTTAAAGAAACAACTAGCTAAATATTTAGTCATTCACAATAATCCTAACTATCAACAGCTCAGCATCTTTACATTTTCTTCACCATCAGTTTCCTATTCTGAACAATGCCCGTAACTAGGAAATCCAAAACGCTTAAGGAAAGTAGCATTTTGAATTTCTCCATACAAATTTGTTTGAGAAAACTAACTGCAATGTAGCTGCCAGGGCATCTTTGCAGAAAGGCTTTCATTCCCTTGTCCCCAAAGATACAAGAAGTTGGCTGCCCTTACTCTACAGCATCTTTATGGTGGAATTGCACCCGTTTGACAGCAAGAAAGGCTGTAACTGGAGTGGGGTGGGAATACTGTGTTCCTTAGGCTCCTTCACCTTTGGCTGAGACGGCTAAATGGAGGGCTAGTTATTTTGAAATCTGACACTCACAAGTGCTTAATGACCCACAAATGTGCTCTCGGGTTCTCTCGAGTCTTTCCACATTCAACTGGCTTAGCAAATCAGGGTTTTGGTTCTTTGAAGTCAGGGCCCCAAACTACAGAGAGAATACTTTTCTCTTGGGTAATCCCAAGTGTGCAAGAAAAAAAAACTGGACAATGACCTGATGAATGGATTTTTCATTTGGGAGAATCATGATATGAAAGATCAGTAAATGAAAACAGAGCGAACACTTTCTTGCCAGAGAGAGCGAGAGAGAGCAAGCGCAAGCACAATAGCTAAAGACCCATAAGGAACAAGGAACACATACAGACATGCATCCTTGGCATGCCAGTTGAGACTTTTTAGTATGGCTCATCCATATTCCTCTTTCATAGGAGTAAGGCTTGCAAGTGAAACAAATAACAAAACAAGAGTGTGTTTAGAAACCACAAAGACTGAACTGTGTTACCAGAGAGTGAGAGGGAATCTGTCATCCCATATTCAGTGGCTTGCAGAAGATGAGGGAGATGCCTACCAAAGGCAAACCAATCCGTTAAAAATGGAACCTTCATGTTTGGGAACAGTGTATCTCTGACACCAAACCAAACCAAACCAAACCCAGAGCTCTGGATTGTGATCTGCTAAGAGATCTCTTTTCTGTCTAAGTTGTAGTGGTACAGTTCCTTTCTCCAGTCCCTGCTCCTTCTTGGCCACCAAGGCTCTTGACGTGCCTCTGCCGTCCAGAACAGCACATGCTGGGGATGAATTGGGCAGCAGAGGATGGCTGTCTCCCTCAGTCCAGTACGTTGTAGTGGGTAGAGTGCTTGAGGGACCCTTGGGAGATCCAGGTCCCAGTCCCCACTTGACCATGAAGCTCAGTGGGTGTCTTGGGGACAATCATGGACTCTCAGCCTGACCTACCTCACAGGATTGTTAAGAAGATCAAATGAAGAGGAGCAGAAGGACTTTCTGGCCTCCTCAGAGGGGAACCAGCTTTGTCTCAGGAGTCTGATTTAGCTCGGCCTACATGCTTCAGTTGAATTGAATGTCTGGTTTATTTCCACGCATGGAGCTCCACTGAGAGAAAAATATCAGGGGCGGGGGGCGGGGGAGATGCCATTTTAGGGCCAGAAGCACAGACAGGGTTTATTTATTTATTTATTCATTAAAACATTTCTATGCCGCCCCTTGCCGAAGCCTCGGGGCGGCTCACAGCACAAAATAAAATACAATAAAATACAAAAATAACAATATAAAATTAACAATATAAATAAAGAACAATATAAAAGAAGTCGCCCTGGCCAGAGGTTGAGGTGCTGGGCTCCTTCCTGCCCTCTGGCCCTCGCTTGGTCTTGGACTGCCCTGCCCTGGCAGGCTTGTTGGCAGCTATTCAGACCTGAGGCAGTCCTGTCATGCCAAGCCTGCTTGGCTAATTTCGGAAATGGTCTTCAGAGAGGAGAGCTGTACCAGTCGTGAATGCTTTGACTCCTGCTGCTGAGGTGAATTTCAGGTAGACAAGGCCTGTGATAAATTACTACATCAAAGTATTAATTAACCAAAGAATGCTGCTAGCATTCCACTCCTTTCTTGGTGCTCATCTGATTATCATTATTTTTTTGCAATTATTATTATTCTAATCTGTCTGGCTATCAGACAGCAACTCTCTGGGGCAAGGAGTCTATTCTCCTTGTCTGCTTGGATTTAATTCATTGTGAAGGAGGAGTTTTCTTCTAAATGAATAACTGTAAACAGAATAGCTGAGGTTCCACAGGCAGCACAAAGTCTACTCCCATTTCTTCTCTCTGGGTTAAAGCTGCAGCATGAGGTTATGCCTGGTTTGACCTCCCAGGAGTTGTCTTAATCTGGAAATAGGAAGAAGGCTGAAAAAATATTAGAAGCTCCACCTTTGCCCCTGACTTTCCTTCTGAGTGAATGTATTACTTTATTCATAGCCTGACATCCTTGTTGTTTTCTAGACACCAACTGCTTTGCTCTGAGAAAGACAAAAAAGAAGAAAGCTCCAATGTAAACTCCAGAGTGCGTTTTTGGACAATTAGAGTGTCATACAAATCAAAATGTGTTTTTGGACAATTAGCGTGATGCTCAAATCTTCTTTTTCCCTCTGTTTCTTTCCTCAATGGCAGTCATAGCTGTAGCTTCCCAAATGGCAAACAGAAACATATTTCTTACAGAATGATTTGTCAGAATAAATTATCAACCTCACTCCCCCCACCCCCACAAAAAAAAATCAGAAACAAAAACCAAAAACCATTTGGACAGGTGACGGAAAATAAACTAGTACTACAGTTCAGAGGGGACTATTTTTTGCTGCCCTGCTGTGGTTGGCACAATAAATATTGACTGCATTTTTCACCTCTAAACTCTGGTTCTGTCGGGCCTGGGGGCTTATTTTTCATTTTTAAATGAACATGGAAATTGGGAGCCAGTTAATGGTCCAAATGGGCCAGTGTCAGAAGACTCCAAGTGAGAGATGGAATAAGGGTGTGGAGGAGGAGGAGGTGGAGGAGGTGGTCTTTTCTGCCAGCCAGAGGGCTGGCCACCTGCTAGTGGTTATGCCAGCAGTGGCTGGTCATAACCACTAGCTGAAATTTTGCGACTGTGACTGTGTTCAGTATATGACCACTTGATGAACCATGTAAGTGTGGTTTACATGACTGCAGATACATTTGTATTGCAAATGAGTATTGAATGTGCAGTGATTTCTGGTCCAGCAAGATGCACTTGGAAGAATTTGACCCAAGGATCCCCAGAGGTGGCCATCTCAGTGATGAGGGGTAGATGGAAAAATGACAGCAGGAGCTGGTTAGGATATCAGTGTCGAATGGGTTACTGAGGTGTATATGCTGTTCCCCTTCTGCAAACCTTCTCTAGCTCTCAGGCATCCACTGAGCCTCCTGTTGTGCAGCGCTGCTGTTCACTCTGGTTCAGTCCATGATAAGACTGCACAAATTTAAGGGAAGGCCGAGCTGGTATGTATGAATTGGGTGCATGAACTGAGTTAGTGTGACCCGAGCCAGCTCTGCCCACCTCGGGGCCCTGTGCAGTGACTGCACAGGCTGGAGGGCCAGGAGGGGGCCCATATTTGTTACCAGGACGCCGCTCTTGAGAGGCTGCACCTGGTGTTGGTCCTCCAAGACAGATGGAGATGCTGCTGGTGTGCTGCCCAGCACTCCCTGACTGAGCTGGCAGGGATGGCTCCAGTGTGGAGCTTGGAGAGCCTGGGATGATGCCCTGGGTGCTTCAGATTCCATGATGAGGCTGCCTCTTCATGGCCCCCGTGACATCCAGGGGCTGTCCATGGATCAGCCCAACCCGTGAAATGATATGTACTCTTGATTTGGTCTTTGCTCCAGTTTAGGAGGTGAGTAGTCTGAAAACTAGGGTGGTGGTAATGTTCAAATAACCCCATGATCATGGTCAGACCATTTCCTGCAGTAACTGCAACTTGCAGTATTTCTTTCCTCCTGCAGGGGTGGAGGGGTATTGGATGGTCCACTCCAGGAGACCGAGGGAATCCAATGGATTTCTGAATGTTCTTGGGGATTTCCCAGTGGACAGACCTGGTGATCCAGTTGAAGCCCTGGTCACACTGTGGAACAGTGAGCGATAGACTCAGCTGTGCCTCAGTGCTCTCTCTGATTGCTCTCCATCTGATGTGTGAAGTCTCTGTCTCTCTGCTCTTTGGTATACTGGGGAGCAGCAGTATGCCAGTTAAACAGGCTGTATATCTGCTGGAGTGCAAATAGCACAAGATTTGAAGATGACGCCACTTGCTCTAGAATTGTGCCCATGGTGTGATGGAGTGGGCAGCAAAGAAGTGACGCAATCACATCCTCATTTAGCTCTCCAGTGGAGCTCTCCTTGGTGGGCTGGGGGCGGTAAGACTGTCCCCTGAAAATGATCCCTTCAGAGACTTTCTGTGACCTTTTTGCATTGCACTTGGAGAACAAATTTGCTGGTCTCCACGGTTAACTTGATGCCATCATTAAGCAGAGCTCCAGCTGAGTGGTTTGATGCTATCATCTACCCAGGTCCAGTTATTATGGCTGGATGATGTGGGCAAGGTGTTTGCAGCCATGCGCTCTCTTAACCTTTGTCCTCTCTGCCTGATAAAAGCTGGCCAAGGAGGTCGAGCAGGGTGGGTATGTGCACCTTTGAATGAAGAGATGGTTCCTGCCGTCCTCAAGGAGCCAGTAGCTAGACCCCTCCTGAAAAAGCCCACGCTGGACCCAACGGCACTTGTAACTGCTGCCCTTATTTGGGTCAATGCTTGGGAGGGCAGTGGCAGAGCTACAGTTGCCCCTCTTGGAGGATGCTGACTATCCAGACCCATTTCAGCCTGGGTTTCAGTCTAGTTACAGGACTGAAATGCCCTTGGTTGCTCTGATGGAGGACCTTGCTTGAGAGAAAGACGAAGAGCGCAACCTTGTTAATTCTACTCAATTTCTCACCAGCTTTTGATACCATGGAGCATGGACTCCTCCTGGATGAACTGTGTGGACTAGGGGCTGGAGGCATTGTGTTGCCATGGACCTAGTTTTACCTAGGGTGGTAATTTCAAGGGGTAACATTACGTGGCTGTTCCTCAGACTCTTGGCCATCGAGCTGTGGGGTTCTCCAGAGTACCACCCTGACCTTAGAGTTATTGAACATATACTTGAAGAACAGGCGAACAGAAGGAAAGCCATGCTGGATCAGACCCACGGTCCATCCAGTCCTGAATGTTGCTCACATGGAGGCTGATCTCTGAATGGATTCCATGGCTTCACTGCCGAAACACTTTCCTCATGCTGACTTAACAGCTTCAGCTTTCTCCAAGGCGAAGGGTCCTGGGGAACCCACGTTCTTTTTCCTCTAAAGTGAGCCACTTACTGTCCCACACCTATTCCTGCATTTGTTCATTTTCATAATGTGGGTTTGATCATATTGTCAGAGTAGCTACTTCATCCTTTGTATGTTAGAAACAACAATAAAAATTTAGGATAACGACAAGAAGGAGCTCTCAGAACAATTTGATCTAAGGGAAGTTATAATTAAAGCGAGATGGTGGGAACGAGAGTGAGCAAGCAAACAAGAGTGATAGACAGAGGCCAATTCTCTATTTAGCATATGACTAAGACAGAAATGGAAACATTTATGCTCTGGGGATATTCTATGATGCGGTTCATTTGTTTACTAAGCAGCCCTGGGGGGGGGGGGGGAGTCTATGAAGGAAGAACTGCTGTTTCCTAAGCCAGGCCAGGTTCATGCTGATCCAGGCAGAAAGTGGGGCAGGGCAGCTTTTCACCCCTCACCCCTTACGGTTGCCTTTAAAAAGAGGAAAGACTCTGTGATGTGAGATACCTTGGAAATTGCTACTCTCATATTAATAGGTACAAGGGATGGGGAAGCTTGTTCAAAGATGGGGAAAGGCAGATATTTTGTCATCATCATGGACACTGATCAGCTCCAGGAACTCCTGAATTAAACTGATTTTCCAGATCAGTTACAACCTGGTTTCAGACCGGCACTGAAACAGAAACTGCCTTGGTTGCCAGGAAGGTGACAGGAGCAATGCAACCCTTTTGGTTCTGATGGACCTCTTGAAGACTTTTGATGTGCATGTTCATGACATCCTTCTTGCTAGGCGTCCTGATGATGGAGCTCTGCCCTGACAGAGCTGTAATACGGCAGAAACTCAGGTCCATGGGCTAAATTTGACCTGCCTGGTGTACCAACCCAGTTGTCTAGTGTTTTCCAGGTAGATCTTGCCCTCCCTTCCACCACCAATTCTCCAGAATTTTCCAAGCTTTTGTGTTGCTTCCTCCCATTCTAAAACATTGTCATACTTCTCTTAATTGCTGGCTCCAAGCTAAAATATGTGGGTAGTTTTGGTATTTCAGTCTTTTTGTCACGTTGCCTTTTGCCTTCTGATCTGCCCAGTGCTGGAATGTGGCCACGAGAAGCTTTTCTAAAATCCTGCGTGGCCCTTGGGCTGCAGGAGGTACCATAATCCGGTGCAGCAATGGCATCCTCCTTCCTCAGTGCTCTGTTTTATGCTTTTCAAAGACTACATGGATTTGCTGGGCGAGGTCATCTGGGGATGTGGGTGGAGTGACACCCATTGCCACATCTCCCTTTCATCTCGTGCAGGTGAGACAGCTGATGTTCTGTACCAGGGCTTGGGTGTGGGACTGGATGGGATGAGGGTCCATGAAGTGAGAGCCTCCATCCAAACTGAATGGAGATGTCGTTTGTCTGTTAAGAGGTGCTGAGCCCTTTCTGGAGAGGGTGTGTGGATGGCACCTAATGTATCTGGTGTGAAGTGTGCTGTTAGTCCATCATAATGACTTTAAGCACAATGATTTAGAGCAATTGTTTGCCACCTTTCTCGTGCACTCCTTGGTAGCCCATTTCCATAAATTGTACCCTTCATATTAGCAAAATGTTTGCAATTAATATAGTTGTTCTTATTTCAAATTTATATGTCATACATGTAAATAAATAGGCCAATAATGGGATTAAAAGGCAATGGAATAATAAGATCAACAGTGCACACTTAATATACATCGGTACCAGTGTGACAACACTTGAATGTTTGCAAAACAGAGGAGAATGAAAACTGAGCCTGTGAGGGGTGTTTTGCTGAACATGTGCGCTGTAGTGATGTGTTTGCAACACTTTGTTTAAAGAGGGACTCCCCACCATTCACTAGAAGAACAAAGCGAGGGAACGGGGCTTTTCTCAGGGTTAAATAATGAAGAAAACCCGCTCCACCACTCGTCATGATGTTCCATTAATTTCACAACTTTTGACTTGTATCTTATCTTACACTGTTGATGTATGTGCCCTTTCCTGCCATTATTCAATTTTTTTTGCCTACCCCTGAATGTCCTGGTTTGTACCCCTATGTGTAGCCCTGGTGGGGAACCACTGGTTTAGAGCATCTTTTACTGGCTCGAAACTATATCACAATTTCGTGCTGTTAGAAATTTGCTCTGTTGTAGTTTTGCTGCTAATTTTTCATTTCATTATGTACTGTCTCTGCATTGTTTTTATTCCTTGGTGTTGATTTTACCATGCATTCTTTTTATCACTGTTTTATTGTTGTTTGCATGCCATGTTTTTAATTTACCTGTATTTTACCTAGCGAACACCAGGTAGTAAGCAATCTAAAAATATAGTTAGTTAATTAATTAATGGACAGGGTACTCGGAGACTTGGTTATGGACTTCATGATTACATGTGCAACTCTTGTATGTCCTAAACAAAGAAACTCATGGGACATTTTTTTTGGTGGTATTTATTCATTTAATGTAAAGTTTTTATAGACCGTCCCACTACTAACATCTTGTAAACAGCTTTATTTGTCATGTTTGGGATAATGAAACCCTATATAATAATAATAATCAATCATAGACTGTCAAAATCTAAATAGAAATACATATCATATCTTGGGTACACCATCACAGAAATGCCTGCGTTGCTCAATCCATTATGGTTATCTCAGTTGCAACTCCTGACATCATCAATATCACCAATTTATTCTCAGTAAAAGTTCCTAATGTGGATTAGGTACTGTACAAAAAGAGAGAAGTCAATCTTGGCTTGCAAGTTCTGAATCTAAAAGTGAGTTGGAGAGAAAGCTAGATGCTTTCTGTGAGTGAAGGAGATAGAGAAGGAGGGAGGAATTCAAGAACAAAACAATCCACCTTGGTTTTGGAACAAATTGTTTTACATCCAGAAGGACATGATCCAAAAGCATGGCAGTGAAGGGAATTTCATGATATTCTTTATATTGACCAATAATTAGGACTATTTAGGACTATTGATGTGGTCTACAAATTCTAAAATAAATAAAGAAATATGAGCAATGCACAAATGTGATGTTTGTCATTGTTAGTCTAATGTGCCATACATTATAATGTACACAGTGTCCTCTACACACACCATAGAGAACCACATACTTGACAGTAAGTGTAGAATTTTATATATGCTTAACACAAATGGAAAGGGGGTGCGCGTATCCCCCTGGTGCTTCAGATTCACCCCTGCTCTTCAAAAACATACATTTACACTCCTTTAAATAGCATCATTCCTGTGCCAAGTCACATGGCGCTCCCGGGCTGATCAGAGGGCCAACTCCAGAGTAGGCATAGTGGAATCTGCCAGTTTGCTATCTCCAAACATCAAATTAAAAATCTCAAGGTTTTCCTCTCCTCATTATGAAGATCTTTGCAAATTTTGGTAAAATCTTATAAAAATGAATCAAAACAAAAACCTCACCCATCTGCCAAATGTAGTACATGCAGCTATTCCAACCAGGGCATGTTGCTGTAACAGCCTAGCATTTAAAGATGAGCCTTTAAGGGGAATAGCAAGGGGAATGGCAATCAAACACTAACATGATTAAACACACAGGAATTCAAGCCCAGACTTTAAAAAGCTAAGTAGTGAGAGCTCCGGGTCTTGACAGATGCATCCATCAATTTCAATTTCTCCCACATACATTTTTTAAAAATCTCACATTCTTTTTATCTCCAATATGAAGAATTTGTAAAGCACGACGAGGTGCAATGGAACTGTTCATCTACAAAATAGGATTTAAAGAAACTGATTTTAAGCCCTGATGGTTGTTGATCATGAATCAATTAATTGTTACATTTGCATACTGCCCCATAGCCCATGGGGCTCCCTGCATTGTTTACAGATTTTAAAAAAGGACGATGATTTCTATGTGCTTTTAAAAATGGGGACTGGGGCATGCTCAGGAAAGGGTTTAGTGAATTCAGTCAGTATTGCAGATGAGATGATTCTGGGTGAGTGTTTTAAAATATTTATTTATTTATTTATGGTGGCAGGGGACATAATTTAATGGCAAGTAGCAAAACCTCCTGTATCCAGACATGAATAAATTCTGACCCTGGTTGTTACAGCTTAGCCACTACCTCCATGATGAGTGCAATTCATCAGAACAACTCATGCATTTCATAACTGCTGCCTTTCTGTCACAATCAAACAGGTGGCTGTTAGGGCCTGTTTTCTAGATCCTATTCTCTTGTCCTCTGAATAGCAATTTTTACTATCCATTTTTTCAATCAAGTACCTTATTCTATCCATTCCACAGTTGTTTGTCTACCCATCCATGCTTTGTAATCTACCTCCTCATTTCTGTCTGACACACACAAATACACTCAAAAGCCCATTTTTCTGCCTGCCCACAGTGCCAAAGGAACAAAAAGGAGAGAGAAGAGGAGCTAGCGCCTGATGTGCTGCATGCAAGTTCATGCCATAATTAACTTGTCTGTCTAGAAGAAGTTCTAACGTATTGATTCTCCTGCTGCTGTTGCTTCCCCCAGCAGTTCTTGAGCTTTGCCATCCACAATCATCCGTTGCCACCCAATATAGCTGGGAGCTGCAGGCCTCTGTCACCTTTTTGTCTCCTTCGGGTAATGATCCAAAGTATAAGGAGAGGTGTCCCACGCCACTTTGCTGTCCTTCACCTGTTCATCAGCAGTGGATCTTCATCCTCTCTGAGCCTGGCTTCCCAGTCAAAGACTCCTGTGATGCTGTAGCCAGATCCTTGGTGAAAGGAACTGCTTTGGTTGCAAAGTGTCAGGCTCCTCTGAGAAGAACTTAGGCATATCCTCTCCAGCAAAGGCGTTTTTTTGGTTTGTTTTTGTTTACAAAGGTAAATGCAGATCCTCTGTGAACTGCCAAGTTGAGAAATGACTCTGAAGGAGCCAAAGGCAATTTTCCACATAGAGGCAGATTTAGGGTATAATTGTGGGCGTGCTCTTGGAATTGTGAAAACCATGCTCTTGTTTGGCATTCTGCAAAGTGGCTGCCTGCCATGGGACTCTGCAATTAGAAATGCAGATGAAGATATGGAGCGAGATAGGACCTCCATTGAGAAGAAAGGGTGATGCTCCCGGTGTCAATTAAAGAGTCTGCTCCTCAGACACAATAATCATGCCTAAGACATCTTAGTCATGAGGGATATTGCATGATCACTAGTTTTCTGCATCATAGTCATCTTCATCATCTCGTTTCTTTTTTATGGCAAGGAAGGGGTGTGCTAATGGGTAGGGTCAGTGTTTGGTAACTGGAGATGAAGATCTGTCAACCACACCAAACTCATGAACACAATAAAATGATATCTTCCTTCCCGCCCATGCAAAATCAAACTCAACACCTCCCTGAAACACATATAAGGGAGGCATTTTGCAGCATTGGATTCAGAGGGACCTGATTCCCTTGGGCTCGGTGTACATCCTTTCCTTCTTGCATTGCAGCTACAAGCCTTGATAACTTTCTCTGCTACTTATTTGGCTTTGACACAACAATGTCTCTAGTGCAGACCGTCTTCCAATATGCCAAAGGGGGCAGAAGGGGCTTCAGCTCAAGTTCTGCTGTCGGTGGAGGAAGCAGACGTAGCTACACTTCATGCAGGGGATTTGGTGGTGGCATGAGAGGCCAGTATGGCAGCAGAAGCCTCCATAATTATGGTGGAAGTACAAGGATTTCCTATGGACGAGGCTATGGAGGCAGCTTTGGTGGCTACGGAGGTAGATTTGGTGGTGGCTATGGTGGTGGAATCTGTGGTGGCTATGGTGGTGGAGCAATATGTGGTGGCTTTGGTGGTGGAGAAATCGGTGGTGGTTTTGGTGGTGGTCCTTATGGTATTGGCATGGGTCCTGGAGGCATCAGCACGGGTTCTGGAGGCATCGGCAGTGTCCAAGTAGATAGAGACCTTCTGCGGCCAGTCCGTGTTGACATTGACCCCCAAGTCCAGCAAGTGAAAACTCAAGAGAAAGAGCAGATTAAGATGCTCAACAACCAATTTGCCTCCTTCATTGACAAGGTGAGTTATCAGAACAGTGAGTTTGAGTGGTCTCCTAGAATGCATGTTGGCTGAAAAAAATGTGGTTAATTTCTCTGTTTTCACTCAGGAAATATTTGAAATGTTGCCTTTTGCTTTCTATGTTTATTGGTCTTGCATGAATTAGAGAGTAGGTGGAATTATTTCTCTGTAAAATGCCTTTTGAAGATTTGGAGAGTAAGATGTGTCTGCTTATATGGCATTAGTTCCATCAAGTCCTTCTAGTTCAGCTTCCTAAAAGCTAGCAAATCAGTTGAGACCGTTCGCCACAAAAGGTTTTCAGTGCTTTTAATACAGACGTGTGTGGAAGCAAGGAGTGAAGCGGGGAAAATGTTGGAAGTGTTTGCACGAGCAGACAGATTCTCAAAGTGAACCTTGGGTCTTGAAAAGGGCTGCCGGTTTTAAAAATGGGTATGTGTGAAGGTATGAATGGGATTCCTCTTTTTAAAAAGGAATAAGTGATATGGCAGATGCATGACTTTGAATTTGATCCATCTTTTGAGCATTTGGTGTGGGCTAAATAATGAGAAAGAAAGGAAAGGAAAACACTTGAACGAAGTGGTAGAGGGGGTCAAAGCCAAAGGAAGTGTATGGACATGGTCCTGGAGGAATATTCTGAAGCTTGAAACATTGGCCAGATTTGGGCTGCAGGAAAAATAATGGTTGATTAAGCATATTTTTGCCTGTAGCAAAATGCAAAGGGATTTGTAGAGTTCCTCATAAGACTGAAAGGATTTTAAAGGAAAGCAAAACCGTTTTGGCGTGACTAGTGAAATTTCTAACTAGTGTTGGGCATGTGGCTAGGTTGTTTCAATGGATGATAGTCAATGCAGGCATTCCTCAATGCCATGTGAACATATGAAGAGGCCCTGCACTGAAGCCAACTAGCCTAGTCCAACTGGGTGCCCTCACGATGCTTTGATTTCAACTCTCAACACCCAAAGCCAGCATGGCTACTTGGGAGGTGCTGAGAGTTGGAGAGTGCCATGTGTGGGAAGGAGTTTCCACACTGACTGGTAATAGCTTTCCAGGATCTCATTTCTGTCATGGCTACATCAGATACTTTCATTGGATACTCAAAGGATTGGGCATGGGATTTCCCCAAATATCTTATGAAGACTGCTAGTATTCCAAAACCTTGGGTAGTCAGCCCAGCCAGATAGGCGACCATGCATTGCTGGCCTATAAAAGAGTCAGTATTTGCATATTTTCCCTGAGGGATCACCTGGAGGAAATGCTTACTCACCCTGGGTGACCAGGAAAGCAGTTGCTTACAAGCCTGACTAACATGACCTCCAAAGCACATGGGAGGGTTCCTCACTAAGCAGAACTTCTGCTGCATATCACTGAAAGCCGAAGAATAGTTGGTGCAGCTATTGGAATTCTAAGGTGGGGGGTGTTCACAGATCCCTCAAATTCTGACCAAAAAATGACCCATATTTCTAATTCTCCTATTTTTCCTTCACAAAACAATTGGTGGTGGGGACAGGGGGTAGTTTTTGTGTGCTCAGCCAATTTGCCCATGGGCCTAAAGTGAAATTCAGTTGTTTGTGTACGGACTGCTTTTGCTGTCAATATCTACAACCTCCAGGTAGAACCCCAAGGTGCAATGGTGGAGAACCACTCCAATGGCTATAAATCTGTTTCTTGGGTTTCAGGTCCGATGTCTAGAGCAACAAAACAAAGTACTGCGAACCAAATGGCAGATCTTACAGCAACAGATTCCAGTTCAAGGCCCACGGCAGAACCTGGATGCCGAGTTTCAGAATTTCATGAATGACATTAGAAGGAACATCGAACAAATCCGTAACCAGAAGGCACAGCTGGCATCAGAACTTCAGAGTATGCAGGGCTACGTAGAAGACTTCAAGAACAAGTAAGCAGTGAAGGAACCCGACAGGCCTGACTTCCACAGCTTGGTGGAACTTTCTTGTGCTTCAAGGACAGCGTGTCAGAAGCTACTGGCTAAGAGCAGTTCTTCAGAATACTGGCATGGCTGCAACTCTGCAGCAGGTCTGGGAAACCTGTGGCTCCCTAGATGTTATTGGAATTCAACTCCCATCTGGACGAGATGGCATGACCAATGGTCCAGGGTGATGGGAGTTGTAGTCCAAAGCACCTGTAAGCCAGTGGTCTCCCAAAACTACTGTGAGGTGTTTCAAGTGATCCTTCTCCCTCCCCTCCCGCTCCCTCTCCCCCATGCCCAAACAGTAATATATACAATTGAACACTAGATAAACTGAATGTGTCTTTTTCATTTTGCTTAAAACAGGTATGAAGAGGAGATTAACAGGCGCACAGGTGCTGAGAATGACTTCGTGGTGCTGAAAAAGGTGAGCAGAAGAATTCAGCAGTGTACTGTAAACAAAGAACACCGAGGGGGTTGGTGGTAGAGCTGCATCGGACATGGATGTATTTTGGAGCTCTTATGAGCCAGGCCCCTGTGCCAGAAATTGTGCCAGAATGCATCCTGTAAGAAACTCTCCTTGTGTGTGGGAAATGAATGTGTCAGGAGAAGGGTAAGCTATCAGTTGTCTTATGCACATGCTAGCTTTCTATGTCAAGGGAGAATCCACAGATTTGGAGGGGGAAAACAAAAATATCCCATGCATTTGGAAGTGCTGGGCAACGGTGGGGGGACTGCATCATGTTGGAGCATCTTTGATGGCCTCTTGGAATATAACAGACTGCCCATCTGCATCCCACACCGATTCCATTGCAGTGCATCTGAGAAATGTGAGGCATTATGGGGGAATCGTGGGGGCACCGTGCCCATGCGTGAAAGGCGTGCACGGACTCCATACCAGGGGGCAGCTTCTGCTAAACTACTGCTTCCCATGCATCCCGTTTTGTAGCCACTTCTGTTCTCACATGGAAGGCACTAGGGAGTCTGAGCATGCCTTGCCGTCATATCCTCCAAAGCAGAAGCCCCGTCCTCTTCAACCCAGATGCGTAGTGAGTCTCTGTGCTCTGTTGTCCCGTGAAGTGCAAAAGAGAAAGCTGTGCATAGTTAGATGCAATCTCGCTCATTATTTCTTCATAAGCTCCTGGCCCTGGGAGCAGAATCTCAGGCTGGGCCTGCTGAATCATCACTGTGCAGCTCAGCAGGGAGCCTGGGTATTACATGCACATGCCAGAAAGCTTGCCTGTGCAGGGCAGTCCATGAGGAAACTTAGCTTGTCTTCTCTTTGATCCTTCCTCTAGGACGTGGATAGTGCCTACATGCAGAAGTCTAACTTGGAAACTAGAGTTGGTGCTTTGGCTGAACAGATAGACTTCATGAAAAGGATGTTTGAACTGGTAAGTAATGAAGATTTCCAGTCCATCTGTTAGCAGGATCAAGCTGGCATGTTCAGAGGTGGATGGACTCTAGTGTCTTTTTCAGAACCCAAACTCAAATCTGTGTTCAGATTCACCTGATTTTTCTCTTTAAAACAAATGACCCTCCTGCCACTTTCTCTAGTCTTTCAATCATGCAATCACTCTGTCTATTGATCATTCTCTCATGCTGTGTCGCTTATCGTTCTACAAAACGATATCACAAAAAGAAATCTTCTACAAAAAGAAATAAAGGAGTCCAGTTTGGCACATTCCTTTTTCAGAAGGGCTTACCTTTTTGCTATATAATCTGAGGGCTCAGAGTTGGTATAGTATTTTATGAAAACACATGCCAACACCTACAGATAAGACACAGATTAAGAAAAAAGTTAAAATTGCTGTGAAGACTATAAGAGAAGCCCCTGAATCAGGGCAGAATCTTCCTACAACTGAAGCAAGGGTGCGCTGAACTCTACAGATATGCGTATGAACTCAGATAAACATTATCTAACTCCAGAAGAATGCATTCAGTGGAGCTAGATGTCGCATAGAAGTACATATGCAGTGAATTAGGAAGAGGTGGCATCAGTGGAACACACTGCAACCCATGGCTGACTAATTTTTGGTCCCTTGCAGGAACTATCTCAGATTCAGAGAATCGGTCAAGACACCTCTGTGGTTGTGAACATGGATAACAATATAGATATTAACTTAGAAAGTATCATTGATGAAGTAAGAGCTCAGTATGACCAGATTGCCTTTGCTAGCCGAGCCGAAGCTGAAACTTGGTATAAAACTCAAGTAAGTAATCAAGCTGATCCAAGTAAATAAGTAAATGTACTTAGACTTTCTCAAGAAGGTGGTGCTTTTCTCTCCAGGGAAAGTCTTCCTAGGAGGCTGGACTTGAGAACTGTGAGAGCTTGATTTGTACTTCCTGCAAAGAAATGGAGGATACATCCCTGCTACACTTGACTGCATTAGGGTGCAATCCTAGGTATACTTAGACGGAAAAATGGCTTTTGACTTCCAGAATTCCACAGCCCACTGGCTTGCAAATGCTGGGAGCTGAATGACTTTTTTTCTGTTTAAACTTAGCCATAGGACTGCACCCTTAAACCATTGCTTACTTTCCCCATGGGGTCCTGGAAATTCTAGTTTTCTGAAGGGTGGAAGGTAACTGTGCACCCCTAAAAGTGAATGTTTAGTGCATTCACCAAACTAAATTTCTCAATATGTCTTGGTTAGTGGCATAAAACTGAGAGCTGCTTGTGATGCAGACAAACCTTGAGATGCTGGTCAAAAATTAACCAAAGCTGGGTCAGCCACTCCCAGTGTTGCCGCCCCAAACAGCCACCCAGCCCAACAACTGGCAGGTGCACCTTCTTTTCCAAAGATTGCCTTTCCTCAAATGTCACTACTGCTCCTGTAATTGTAAGGAGATCTTTTTTCCTCAATGATGCTATAAAAATCTGTGGCACCAGTTTGAATGTCTGTTAGCATCTGGAGGGATGAAAGACCATGAAAGCTAATTTGACAAATGTTGATACATCATTTTTTCAAGTCCCCAGCCATACTCAGCTAATCACACTTCATGCTGAAACTTATTTAATAGTTACTCCTTCCATGCAAGAGGCTCTAAGCTTGGGGGTTTGGAGTAGGGGCATCTCCATGAGTCTTCCTCAACTACAGTTCTCAAGAATGCTTTGGAGATGTTACAATGCTTAAAGTGGTGTGTAAGGTCAATCTAATTCAGTATTGTAACTAGATGTCCGTCGCATTTTGCTCCTCCCCGATTGCCCGCATACGTGGCCTAATGTGGTGCATTGGAGGGGCCTTTGTTGCTTTCATTGCTCTGAATGCTGCTGCTCTCTGAACCTGTGCTCTCTGCCCAAAAGTATGATGCTTTGCGGAACACAGCAGGAATGCATGGGGAGAACCTTCTCAACACCAGGCACGAGATCCAGGAACTGACCAGGAACATCCAGAGACTGCGTGCTGAAATCGAGCATACCAAGAAGCAGGTATGGACGGCGAGTTTTCCATTGGCTGAGGTTTGAAACATGGCTTCCCTTTGGGGAATCTGTGTTCACACCATGGATGTAGAAATGGGGGAGCAGCCCTATCTCAGTGGCTCTTGGTGGAAAGTCACAGACAACTCCATGTGTAAGTGTTTCATTACATCTAAGGCAGCCTTCCCCAACCTAGTGGACTACTACGCTTCCTATCCTGAGAAATGATAGAAGCTATATTCTTGCACATCTGGGGAATTTGGGAGCTGTAGTCAAACACAGCTGGAGGACTCCAGCTTGGAAAAGTCTGATCTAAGGGTTGGGCAGAAACTTGGAGAGCCAGTTCTGAGAACAGATAGTATCCTGATTCAGGAGCTTCACACATTCATCCCTTGATGCTGTTCTGGTTCCTCTGCAGTGTGGGGTAGCCTTTGATGCAGGGCTTGTCTAGACAAAGTCGGTGAATCTGTTTTGAAGATCGCTATGGGAAATGTTGGGTATACAGATGCAGTGTTAACTGGATGCCCAAGACAACAGCAGCTGCCTTCTTTTGCCCAAGCTACAAAACAAACAGTCTTATTGCCTCTGCAGTAAGCACAGAAAAGAACCTTCCCTTGTGATGACAGAATTCACATGTAGAGTTGCATGTAGGTCCATCTTAGTTTCAAAGGGGTCCTCTCCCTGGGCTTTTGGGGCAGTGTCTTTGCAAAGGGTCCCAGGAGGTTTAACCCCAAGCTCCTTGTTCAAAGGCAGAAGAGCCCAAAAGGCAGGAAGAAGCATCAGCCCCACAGAATTCCCATTTGGATGTTTGGTTTTAACCCTCCTATCCCAGGAAGTTTGCACACAACAGGAACCTGGGAAGGATAAAAAAGAAGAGGCTTCCAAGTGCAGGTGGAACATTGGCCCCTCATCACTGAGCAACCACAACCATCCTCATGTGCCTGAAAGATGGGAATGATTTCCAGGGCAGAGGCCATGGGAGATCATGAAGTTTGGAGGCACTGCTCCATTTCCCCCCCATCAGTGTTCTCAAACAGAGAGATGATGGGCCCTGGCTGATCTACAGATTCGTCCCTCTCACCCTGCAACAGTCCTCTCTGACTGACTGGGGGAAAAACTGTGCTCACTAGCTCATACAAGTCCCCTCCTTTCTTAAGATCTTGGATGGGTTTCCCCCCACCCCCCACCCAGGACTGAGACCTGGTGAACTCTAGGTCACATCAAGCCTTGAACAAGAAACTTGTAGTGGAAATGCAAAGGTTTTCATGTCCCTTTTCCTCTTGCAGTGTGCTCAGCTGCAGTCAGCCATCGCTGAAGCTGAGGAGCGTGGTGAGTTAGCTCTCCGGGATGCTAGGCAGAAACTGGACGAGCTGCAGTGTGCCCTGACAAAGGACAAGGAGGAGCTGGCTCGCCTGCTGAAAGAGTACCAAGACACGCTGAACGTTAAGCTTGCTCTGGACATTGAGATAGCCATGTATAGGAAGCTGCTCGAAGGAGAAGAGTGCAGGTATGACTCTTGCCCTTTCCCTAAAAGAATGTTATGTTTTTAATGGGGCCAAATGGTACTTTTGTAGATATCATTGGACAGCAAAACAGTTGTCAGGTCTTCAGTGAGGATGCAACTAATGTGTGCATATTTAACACCTGCTGTTGGGGAGCTAATCTGGTATGGCTCCAGACACCCTTGGAAAACGTTGTGTCTCCCATTGTGTTGTACATGCTTGCTTGGATTATCTGGTGGGAGGTTCTCTCTACCCTGCTGGTGTCCCATTCATCTGAGCATGTGGGTGGATCTGCAGGGAGGGAGAAGTGGGTGAAGGTCTAGACTTGCTAGGAGCACATGGACCTAGACAAATTTGGTCCCTTGTAAGTTGCAACTCGTAGTTCTTAGGACCATAAAGGCTAGATAGGGGCAGGCAACAACCATTCCTAGGGCTGTTGAGTGGTTATGCTTTCAGCAAAGGAGAATTTATTTAGATGAATGACCTATGTTTCTTGCTTCTACACAGGCTAAACGCCCAAACCCCAGTCCATGTCTGTAAGTAACTTCTGCTTTCCTCTTATCTGATGCTAACATTTTTAAGTGAAGAAGGTGCAGTAATTGAACATGTACTTCCTCCGCAGCTGTTACTAGTACTGGTTATGGCGGTGGAATTGGAGGCGGCATGGGCATCGGAGGCGGCGGCATGGGCATCGGAGGCGGTGGCATCATCGGAGGTGGCGGAATCGGCATTGGAGGTGGCGGCATTTGCAGTGGCGGCGGCATCGGCCATGGCAGCATCATTGGCGGTGGAAGCTGTGGCTATGGTGGCATTTCCGGTGGCAGCTCTTCCTGTGTTGGAGTTGGTGGATTCTCACATGGATCAGGAAGTGGTTCCAGCACAGTCATAAAGAGAATCACCACAACCTCCTCATCTACCAAAACAGGCAGGAAGTATTAAGAGTCCTGGCAAGTACCCAAAAGGAAAACAAGATCTTTTAGCATCTAGTGGTAACAGCACAACACCTTCAGCCCCATCCTGAAAGGAAGACATTGTGTCCTTGAAAGCACAAGATCATATCCATTTTCTCCCCTGCAAAAAAACCTCCCCTTAAGGCAGTCATCTTCCATCTTGCTTCTGTCTTCCATGGCTTAGATGACCAGTGGTGGAATGTACCAGTAGAGAATGGCAATGAAATGTGCTGATGGTATTGCATTTGAGGATATCAGTTAGCAGAGAGTTGCTTGGGAGGCAAAAGGGAGATCTGTAACTCATGGATCTGGGCTGTACTTCTTTCAGTATGCTGTATATTTTTAGCTTTTTAGGTAGCTGCCAAGCTGCAATGTGTCTAAAAGTGAATTTTCCTTTTTTTATCTTGAGGCTTCTTCCTCCAATCACTTGCTTTTCTCAGGTGTTGTAGTAGTTCCCTGCTTTACAGAAGACTTTATTGGTTTCCCCTGTACTTGTCTATGTTTATGTTGGACAAGTCAAAAGTCATGAGGCTGAAATGCTACTGTTCTTATCTGCCGAGGGTGATGCAGTGAGGCAGAACATTTCCCATAACTAAACCAATGTTATGCTCAATATCCAAGCTAGGAGAGCAACATGCTACTGCCTAAGCAACTGTTAATGATAATTGCCCAGCTATGACATCGGAATCACAAATGAAAATGTTTGTTCTTGTACCAGTTTTGCAAATTACCTTGCACCTCTCTATTTCTTGCGGTTTGCTTCCCATTCTCTTGGGCAGTGACCATTTTCAATAAACTGCAGTCAAGTCAGATGTGGTCTTGATTTTTTAATTGGCACAATTGTTTTAATTTAAGGCTAGCATTAATTTGGGGAATTCTCATCCACCACCTCCTCACTCAAAAACTCTTGCTCCCAAGTACTGGGCTTGGAAAAATGTGCAGAAATACTGAATTTGGGCAATTCCAATGTATGTGTACTGTCACTCATCAACCTTTACATATTTATATATTTAGTTCATTACATGTGAATAATGTTAGATATGTACACAACACCTATTGAATGTATGAATGAATAACTATATATGTACAGATCAACAAGCTGCACACACACTAAAATACACTCATGGTGACAGTAATAATCATATATTTTCTTTTACTATAAATGCCTAGGTTATACCATAATCAAAAAAACATATTACCAAAAAGTCTCAAAGAAACCAATTTCTAGAAGCATTAATAATAGTACGTAGAACTAGACAGCCATGCATGTTAGAGCTGAATGTGATGGGGTTCTCTACATTCTTTCTCAAAGTTCATTTTGCCCCATTTATATTCCCAAATATGAGTCTTTCTTTTGGTGGGGGTGTGTGGGGATGTAGATTTTTTAAGCATGCAATTTTCCCAATAGAAATAAAAATGCATCTGTCCTGATGCACATCCCCCATAGGTTAAAGTGTGAAAATACAAATGGAGGGGGTTTATGCATTTCTGGAAATGCACAGGTGTGCACTCTGAATGTGAACACAAGTTTTGAAAATGGTTAAAATTTCCTGAGAATTGTGTTTCCTGCTCCCATTGACTTCAAATCCAATGTTATGAATGGGGCATAAACACATGACTCATGAATAGGAGCAAAATCCTCATACCCCTCTACAACTAAACAACTAAAAACAGCCCCTCCCATTGTCTCTTCATATTGCAAGAGCTTTATGAAACTTGTTTGGCTGATTTCCGACTGCATTCATCCTCTTCTCCACTGTCCCACATGCTTACTGAAGACACTTCATGTTGCTGAACACACACAATTGCAGAAAATTGAGTGCAGAATTCTGATCTCAGAAAACTCCTCTCTGCAACTCTGTCATCTCCAACAGATTCAGTATCTGTCCCCTTTGAATTCAGTAAACTGGTTATCCTGTTTCTCATCACATTCTTTTCTTCCTCCTTCCGTTACACCGCTGTTAGGCATCTGACAGCATGGCAAGCCTTCATACCTCCAAAAATTACTTCCCTGGGCATGGCTTTCAACCCCAGGAAGCATCAACTTCAACAGACCTTCCAAATGACTAGGTTGGTGGAAATATTTGCCCATTTCTGCATAGAGACAAAGCTGCACAAGAGACCACAGAAACCTTCACACATCTATGTGATGGGAAAGTAAGCTGACCAGACTGTCAGATCACTTATTTTTCCAGAGCAGAATCATTAAGAGAACTGTGCAGAAGGGCTGGCCACTCTCAACGATCATTTTACACCCATGCCAGGTGGGAGCCTGTTTACAAGAGGGTCTGTTTCCATCAGAAAGTTGAAAGCCCTGGGGAGTCAAAGAAGCATAGGATGGCAGAAGTGGAAGGAGCCAAGACGCCATCTGGTTCAAGCTTCTGCTTAATGCAGAACTTCAAGCAGAACTTCAAGCACAGTCCTTTAAAAGAGGCCTTTATGAGAAACTGGAAAACTGTGATTTGGGAGGGAAAAAGGAAGTGCATGCAAGAGGCAGGACAGTGTTAGGCTAGCATACATTTTGGCCTGGCTTCTTTGGAATAATCTGACAAAGCTCCATTATACCTGCTTTGTTGGACAAATTTTTACCCTCTTTTGCCTGCATGGTCTGTGGATTATAATAACTTGGAATCAATCAGCCTGATCACTGCTAGTTCTCCTCTGGCTCACCAAGAGCCTGTGGGGCTAGTTGAAGCCTCTGGGGATAGGGAGGAGATACCAGACACAAGATTGCTGCCACGTCCTTAAGAATTCCATGGAGGTCTCCCCTCTCTGGAGTCAGGGTTCACAGAAGGGAGAAACACACCATACAATTCAGCCTTAGTGTTACCAGTTTTCGCCTCCTCTGCACAGTCTCCACATGCAGGCCCTGCCCTACACTCTTGCTATGATCCTGTATCATTCATGGGATTGCATGGGTCATGACTGAAATGTCAGTTCTAAAATTACATTTTCCAAAATTAGGCTCTCACTCAGCTCCTAAGGCACGCACCTGCATGCACTGATTTTGGGGCAAATTTTGTTTTTGATAACCTCTAGCCGGAAGAGGATTCCTACAAATGTTGTGGACTTTTCCTTTTTAATCTATTCATGCGTCCCAAGAAAAGGATTAGCCTGTCACTGATTAAATTATTTTGTCCTAACAGAGCAATAGGACAACAAACATCTTCTATACATTTTCTATGCATTTCACTTCAAAGCTTTGTAAGTCACATCTGTCAGCATCTTTGCCGTGGGAGGGGTGGAAAGGGTCCACATTCACAAGCCCTGTTTTCGTGAACAGCTGAACAGCTGAACTCTGGGTCACTCTGGGTCACTTTGTAAATTTGCCCACTGCTCTACACAAATAGGGACAAGGGACTTGAGGTGCTAACAGGAGAAACATTCCATATGTGGCACCCAACTTTTGGCTAAGTACTTAAAAGTAGGTTAATGAACTCAGCATTTCATGAATAGGAAGAACCTCCAGGTGGCTTCCAAAAGTAACAGCAATCAGTCTGGCCTTATTGCACCTCTGGGTGTGCCGCCACATTTCTTTTAATGCATGCAACAGTTTTGCAGCTGGTGATATCACCTTTTACATCTGCAAGCAAGCTTCTGTTAATTGGATGATGACAGAAAGTGCCAGATGCGAAGAAGAGCCGTGTGTTGCTAGCCTTCAGCTTTTACTATCCAAATCTTGCAACTAGCAGAGGGTAACAACAGCAGAGGCATGAGCGGTCAAGTACATGTGCCAAGTTTTGGACTGTTGCTCATGGTCTATTCTAAAACATCAACCACCCCTGCCCCTGCCGTTGATTTAAGCATTTTGGAGATTCTTGCTTTGAAAGTAGATCCCATGCTAATATAATCAGGGAAAAAATGAAATGGCAGAGAGATGTACTGGTCTTAGGTGGAATGCTTCTATTCCTGCGCAGTCTCACTACCTTTTTTTGGCCATGGGTTGCTTGCATTGTTCCCACAGAAACAGGAGTGAAAAAGATGGATGTGGCATGGTACAGATGACACACTGCATGGAGAGAGCCCAAGCTGTCCTGTTTCTAAAGGAACAAAGAACTAAGCAAGATCTGATGTCTGATTTGCTGACTGGGATCTCTATTTAAATGCCCTCATGCATGTGTAGTCCCACCAACTCTGCATGTGCTTTACTCCAGATCAGGATTTTTACACCTCTTCAAAGTAGGCCTCATAGCAACACAAGTTTGTTATTTTCAGTTGGTGGAAAATGTGGTTTGTCCTCTTTTTAAAAATCTGATTTATTTTTTCAGAGCTGCATGAGAAGCAGAAATTCCAGCTAATGCTGTTGCAAGTGCACAGTCACAGTACTGGGGAAAGTATCACCTGCCTCATTTAAATCATCTTTCCTGCAAATTATTATTGCTGAAAGAGAGGAGAGTCAAAACAGAGGGCTCAAGTTAGCAAGAGAGAAAGGGAAAGAAAGCAGACTTGCACACATGCTCTGTTATTATATCATCTGCATATAATAATTTGTTTCTCGGGAATGGTGGCATGCTTCAACGTCCCTTTAATTAAAGAGAATAGTCCAATGGGTTGGCTCATTGGTTGGGGCAGGCCCAATGTACATGGTACATACAGAGTGCCTTGTTGCCTTGGAGACTGCAAAGGCAGCCTCTAGGTGAGTGTGATGGGACATGCGAGTCCCTCCCCGCATTCCCCCAGTGTGTGAAGGGCTTACAAATTATTTCCAGTGAGTCAGGGACATAGTCCCATGACCTCTCCGAGACCCTGAGAGGCAGAATGACCTGAAGAACTACAGCTTTGACCTGGGAGACCTTAATTTCCAGGAAGAGACCTCAGAAGTTCTGTCTCCATGGTGAGAAGCCTTGGTGGAGCCCCTCAGGAGGAACCCCTTCCAAATCTGAGGAAGAGGAGGGCAATTAAGATGACCAGGGACTGGAAGCAAAGTCCTGTGAGGAGAGATTGAAAGACCTGGGCATGAGGGGAGAGATGATAGCACTTGTTACGCAGTTACTATGCAAATACTGTGCTTTTAACTACCAATGGTAATATTGCACTGCTTTATACTTTCTACTTCGTGTTCTTACCTTTGACCCGGATGCAGTAATACAGCCCTTCATGACTCCTCAGACTAACAGCTTGCAGTGCCATTAGTTCTATACATGAAACAGCACTCTGCAAGTACCACAGAGGAGGGCCAGGATCTCGTCTTGCTCATCCCAGAGTGCAGGACATGGAAAAAATGGGCTAATGCTACAAGAAGCCAAATTCTCGCTGGAGATCAGGAAAAACTTGCTGACAGAGCAGTATGACAATGGGAACAATTGCCTGGGGAGGTGGTGGGCATCAGTCAGGGATGCTTGGAGGCCTGCATTAAGCAGGGTGTTGGACTCAATGGCCCTGTAGGCCCTTCCAACTCTGCTATTCTATGAACTCCTGAAAACCATTCGTTTTTGGCGACTGGGCTATTTTAGAAACAGCATGTTTGGTGGCTGCTTTGACTTGTCTCCATCAACAAAGAAATTTAAGAAGCATTTGGTTAGGAATCTATTTCCTTTTTTCTTGAAGGAAAGAAAGGAAATACAGCTTGCTGGGTTTAGTTCTGCCACTCCCAGAAATTACAAGGTGGGCCTCCATAGATGCGCTTGATCAGAGAAAACTGTAGAAATGCATGAAAAGAAAAGAAAAAGTCCAGAGCTTCTAAAAACATTTCTAGCTGACAGTTTGTCATTTTTAATTGAGAGGAATAATGCAAAAGGAGTTTCAAGAGGAAGACGCTCATCTGGTAATTACATAGGTGTACATTCTTGGAGCTCAAGTATTTTTGTAAGGTGATCATTTCCTAATCCCTGTGAAAGCATTTTTGTTCTTCTTTTTCTCTGGACTCCCTAGGTGTGAGCACATTACTGAGCCAGTCCCAATAAAGGCTGGGCTACAGCCAGATGGGCCAAGCCTGTGAATAGTCTGCATTCTTTAATTTCACTAGTCCAGCCAAGCCTAGGCCGCAAAGTGCGTATAAAAGGGGACTTCTCAGTGGATGTTGGACTGACGTTCGCCCCCCCCCCCCTCTCTCTCGGTCTCTCTCTGGGGTGCCCTCTTCACACCGCAATGAGTCGGCAGCTGTGTGCAAAGCCTTGGGCTGGAGGGAGGGAGTTCAGTGCCGGCTCTGCCATTCTCTTTGGGGGAGGCAGGAGTGTGGTGTCCACAGCAAGCCGCAGAAGCCTGGCAGGGGTGAGTGGGGGCGGTGGCTTTGGCAGCAGGAGCCTCTACAACCTCGAGGGAAGGAGATGCATTTCCCAGAGCGGGGCCCTGGGAGGCAGCCAGTGTGCCGCTGGGTTGGGTGGCAGCGTCCGGCTTTGTTGGGGCAGATTTGCTGGGGGAGGGTGGAGCAAGGGCAATGGAAGAAATGGCCCAGGATTTCCTTCCTGTCCACTGGGGAGCATCCAGGAAGTGGTTGTGAACCAGAGCCTCTTGGCCCCCCTCAGCCTGGAAATTGATCCTGAGATCCAGAGAGTGCGCAAGGAAGAACGGGAGCAGATCAAGGACCTCAACGACAAATTTGCTTCCTTCATTGACAAGGTGGGATTTCAGGATGCTCTGCCTACTGTTTTCTATCACTGCAGTGCAAAGATGATTTGTCTGAGGGGAGGTATTTAGCCATTCTCCAAATTGCATCCCTACTTTTACGTTAAATGATACCTAATACAAAAATATGTAAATTATCTGGCTCCCTCCTCCCTTTCCCTTCCCAGTGCACAAAACGCTTTACCATTCTTTTCTCATTAGTCATCACCAGTGGACACAAGCATGAGTAAGAGAGCAATCTGCTGACCCCCACACAGTGTCTTGGGCACCATGGGAGGCTATGGGTCTCCTCCACCGTGCCCATGGGCAGGACTGCAAGTACAGAGGAAAATGCCTGGTCAGCCATGGTGGAAAGCCTCTTTCACTGCTGCAACCTTGTAATAGAAGTCAGAGAGGGAGAAGAGGGGCTGAGCTCGTGGATTGGTTGGGCAAAGGATAGGAGAGGCTGGTGTGTGCTACTTCCTGGGCCCCTCTGGTGTCCTCCCCACTTTCCAAAGGTCAGTCAGGTAGATGGGCTCAGAGCCCGTCTGCCTGCTCTTTAGATTGCAGATGGCAGCTGCAGGCTCTTCCTGGCAGGACACAGCATAGAGAACCCCAAAGTTCTGCAACCCAGAGGACCGGGCTCTAAATAGGCTTCTGGTTTGTATGAACTTCGGAATGTTGCAAGTGGCTCAGAGTTCTTGGACTGGCTTTTCACTTTGAAAAGACTGAGATCAGCAGGAATGGATGTCTAGTTGAGCCTCTGACTTGCAATGCACAGTTATGGATGAGAACAGGTGGATTGAAAAGATGGCTCCTTTTCAGGCTAGATTGGGAATCTTCTAAGGAAATTTGGTGATGTTGATGGGAAGGTGACCTTTTTCAGGTAGTCTTTAAATTTGTAAGGATGTTCTGAAGATGGTTCTAGCAAGGTCTTCTGGGCAAGTCCTCCTTGTCCCCTTGGAAGAGAACGTCAGGTACTATCATACCGTGGTATTATGCATTTGCCTTGCAGTTATTTTTAAGAACATTCATGACCTTTTTGTTTGAATATGTGAAAGACCATTCCCAGATGGTCCCGAGGCAATTAACAGAGAGCATTTGTTTCCTGATCCACAGGTGTGGTAACTGCAAGGGTGTGTGAATCTGTGACATTCAGGAACTTTCACTTTCTCATCTATGAAGAAATATCTGGAATGGAATTAGTTCGATAATTTTTTGTAAGCAAATGGCAGCAACCTAAAGTAATGTAACAGAACATGTGAGGTATTTAAGCCTCTAGCACTTGGCATCTCTAGCGGTATGGATGAGAACCGAACTTACTTTCAGCATTTACTGGATCAGATGCAACTCTGAGTTTCAGATGCAAGTCTTGAGGATGAAGAAATAGAGTTCGGAGCTGCCTCCCATGTTCAGAAAGGCCACCTGGGCCTTGGTTGGCACTCCAAAATTTGCATCTTATAAAGGCACAATGCCATGCACATCAAGACAGGAAGAAACAGGCATGCTTAGAGTTGTGGATCTTTTTTTCAGGGGAAAATTTTGAGAATTTGAGTATATAGGACATTTGAGCATGGCAGTATGTAGGTTACGGGCAGCACAGTAGAATGATCAGGTGAACTCTTGGTTTTGATTAAGTGCCGCACACACATATATTACCTTTCCAGAAGATTCACATGACTTACCCCACCATTAAAAGGCAAAGGGAGCCCATT
The DNA here is from genome assembly GCF_004798865.1 of Varanus komodoensis. Taxonomy (NCBI): domain Eukaryota; kingdom Metazoa; phylum Chordata; class Lepidosauria; order Squamata; family Varanidae; genus Varanus; species Varanus komodoensis. Next base: position 291,122 of record NW_025335954.1, read on the forward strand.
AATATAGCTAAAAGATTTTTCTTCTTTAATTTATAGCTTTGTTTGTTTGTTTTTTGAATGGAATCATCACATCAAAAACTAGAGCCCTGAAATGAAACAGGATCTGGTACTATTTCATTTCATAATAAACTGTTTGGCAAGGTTGCCTGTGAAGTGCTTTCCTTCCTTATTTCCTTAATAGATTTATATCCCAATGAACATATTTTAAAAGAGTCTGAATGTGTTGCATAAAATACATTATAATATATGTTAAATAAATCAAAATGCATATATGTTAACTCATTAACATTAAACATTAATCCAGACATTACAATCAATCAAGATCAATTCAAACAACACTGTAATTAGAAACAAAGAGCTTGGGTTGCACATTCACTGAGGGACAGCCAGGTTAAAGAAACAGGTCTTTAATTGGCACCTAAAGCATGATCAGGCTTCCCCAACCCAGTGGCCTTCACAGGCGTTTGGATCTCGGTTCCCAGAATTCCCACCCAGCAGGGCCATTGTCTGGGAATTCTGGGTGTTAGAGTCCAAATATGCCTGGAAGGCACAAGACTGGGGAAGGCTGATCTAGATGGTTTCTCCCAAATAGCAGTAGGGAGATGGTTCCATGACTCAGGTGCTACCATGGGGAAGGCTGCATGACGTGGCACCACTGACAAGCCATCCCACAATGATGCTGATGATTGCACAGGTCCATACTGGGACAGGCCATCTGCCAGGTATTTCATCCACTCTAGGGATGAAATAAATGTTAGGAGGAACACTCAAGTGCTTTCCTCTCCTCTGAACGCCCTTTTCCAAATCTGCATGCAGAATCGTGATCCAGCCAGCAAGATCCATGCGTAGCGGTAGACACTGTCGTGTGCAGCCGGGGTGGAGGTGCAGAGCCAGGGGCTTGTGCCGGCTGCAAGGCAAATGACATGGAACTGGCTGAAGGCATCTCTCGGTGCCCCAGCAGATGCCGTTTCCCTCCAAGTCCACCAGCTTTTGTGCAAATAGATTTGGATCAGGACAAGAATATGTAGATGTTATAGTGCATTATGGGAGTTTGCAGGTTAAAAGGTAATGCAAATATTTAGTGTTATAATTTACAAGGGATTTGCCACAAAATGTTGCTGTTTGGAGAGCTCCAGTTCCAACCAGCCTTCACTGTGATTTCTGAGAACACACCATCCTCAGCCTGGTTTTCCATTTTCACCCTCCCTCCCCTGCAGGTCCATCAGCATTCCATGGCCCCTGAGCATGCCATGGGGCTGTTTCTTTAGGTGTTCCTCTTAGCATTTCTAAAAACAGTTTTTTGGAGTTTCTGCAGACCTTGCAGGGGGTCTTTTGGTGTCTGCTGCCTACCGTCTGCCTTGTGCTCACATAGGGTTGTTCAGCTGTATAAGCTCTAGCATTCCGAGACCGAGTTAATTATTGCCATTTAGGATATCTATCATCTATCTAATCTCTCATATATCATTTGTCCATTGTTGTTATGGGCTGTTGCCTCTGACTAATAGCAACTCGCATATAGGACGGTATATAAACGTTTTAAATAAATAAAGAAACTCTATGAATGAACACCCTCTAAAATGCCCTGTTCTGCTCAGCTCTTGCAAACTCAAAGCTGTGGCTTCTTTTACAGAATACGCGTATCCATTTCATATTCAGATCTGTCTCCTTATAGGAGTGTGTTGTGTGGGTCTCTCTCTCTCTCATATTCTCAGTGTCTCCCCTGTTTATACACTGGGGGGAAGGGGAGAGAGGGGTGGAGAGAGAGAGACTTGGATTGCACAAGCAGCTCAAATGGCCAGTTCACCTACAAACACTCCCAACTGCCAATATGGCTTTCCATGTCATCTGAACCTGGTTGGGGTGGCTTGTTTGGGTAGTTCACAAACCGCACCGTAACTGTTCAGCTGGCCGTCCGTTCTGGGTGGTTTGTTATCCACCCCAGCAAGCCTCCCATGCTGAGTTCAGATGTCATGAGAAGCCACTCCTGGTAGAACAACTCTCTTAATTGGGCCAGCGTGCAAGTGGAAGGTGACTGGCAGGCACGGGGTGATCATAGACACTAGAGCTACTTAACCACCCTTGTGTTGTGCAGCCTCTCCCATACTGTCCTGTTTCTCAAAATCAGACTTGAGCCATGAACTTTGACAATTTTGGAACGCAGCCTTCCAACAATGCAGCCTTTAAAAATGCATGTTATAGAATTTTCTTTCATTTGATCTTCCAGGTACCTCTGGAATTTCCTTGGGGCAGCTTGTAGCTACTTCCAAATGTTCTTGTATTACGGTGGAGCTGCTAAATTTGCTCCACAGTGTCCTGGTGGGTGCTTGCAAAGAAACTCAGCCATCCTTTCAGTCTTTCATCTCTGCAGGTTCGATTCCTGGAGCAGCAGAACAAAGTCCTGGAGACCAAGTGGAGTCTTTTGCTGCAGCAGCCCAGCTCCCACGTGGGGAACCGTGCTGAGCCGCTCCTTGAGGCCTTTGTCATTAGCCAGAGAAAGCAGCTAAGCTCCCTTATGTGCAAAAGAGGGAGGCTGGACTCAGAGCTGAAGAACATGCAGGACCTAGTGGAAGATTTTAAGCACAGGTGATATGAGGGGGATGCTCAGGTCTTCCCAGCAACAGCCTAGAGTGGACTTGCACAGGTGAAAATGACCTGCTTGCAACCCCAGATGTGAATGCATCGCTTTGGGAAAAGCTCACACATTCTTGAGCTTGTCAGCAGGTGTCCCTTGCAAAAATTCACACCATGAGCATGCATTTCCCTAGCAGAAATGATTTCCATGCTTTAATCAGTGGGGGGAAGTGCACATGTCAGTGCATGCCTGGAAGAGCGAACATCTCTCATGCCTGAGGAAAAGATCTTGGGGTTTGGGAGTGAGAATAAGGTGAAATATGCACTGATGTGGAAAACAGGAAACCCACCCCTCCCATCCCTAGATTTTCCTGTCCAGAGGGCCATTCCAAATCAGTAGGGTAAGAAGAAGCAGAGCTACCAGGACAGAGATGGGGGGCAGAAATGCACAGTCCCATTCAGCAGCCCATATGACTTACCCACATTTTGAGGAAGGTGAAGTAATGCACAGTCCCATTTAAAGAGGGGTTCCCCAAAAGCCAGGAATCCCAGACTCAAAAATTACCTAATTGCAACAAGGGGAATGAGGTGTGATTTTACAGTGAGGTCTAAAGGCTTACTCTTGAATAAATTCCAGATAATTGTACAAAACCGGTATACCTGTGTCTATGGAGGATTTCCTTGTAAAGCTGAAAGCAGCTTCAGAAATTGTACTTTCCACAGGATTGCAGCAGGAGCCAAGATGCACTTACTGTCCTTTGCATCTCTGATCCTTAGTAGAGCAGAACCCCACAGGACTGGAAATAATGTCAAGCTTGTCAGATTGCTGGGCAACAAGAATGGGAGCTGGGAGGTTTACTCCTACAGAATCCCAGCCCCAAGCTGTTTTGGTCTTTAAAGGAGTATAGCCATGCACCCAACATAATCTCTGTTCCCAATTTTTAATCCCCAAAGGTATGAGGAAGAAATTAATAAGCGCACAGCTTCTGAGAATGAATTCGTATTGCTGAAAAAGGCAAGTGCTTCCATACACTCCAGATAACACCTGTGATTCTACATCGGTCTAAGTGGAGGATCCTGTATGTGAGTGTATGTGTGTGGGAATGCATCTGTGGGGCAGGCACATCTGTAGAGACATAGGTATATTCCTCCAGGGCCAGCTCCAGGTTTGAGGACCCGTCTAGCAAGTACCTCCTGGCAGACTCCTGAGGCACACCTTGTAGGTTTAGCTGCCATCGGTGCCAGGGTGAGCAGCAGTAAGAGGCATGGATGGTAACAGCAGCACTGTGTCCTAGGATGGGAAGCGGAGAGCCCAGCACCATTAAAATGATCCACATTCCCTTGGAGCAACATGGTGGGTAATTAAAATGATAGGGAACTTGCAGACCCAGCCATCAGCACTGGGGGCCCAGAGCCCTGGCAGTCAGTCAGTCAGTCTGTCCATCTGTCTGTCCGTCCGTCCATCCATCCATCCATCCATCCATCTTTCCATTTATAAGCTGCCAAATATTTAAAAGTCCCTTGGTGGCTTACAAAATCACACACACGCGCGCACACACACTATTTAAATAAAAACATTTTAAAAAAAGCCTTAAAAATTCCAAAACCAAATGTAATCAGTAACACAAAAGCATTAAATAAGTGAAAGGAGGTCAGGATCAGTTAAAATAAATATGAAAAAGGTCTGTTTTTGCCTGGCGCCAAAAAGAAAATAGTGCTAAGGGAGGCCTGGTGGTGATGCCCAGGACCCTCAGCACCACGACATAGGCAGCATTGCATGCTGTAGGGCATGTCAATCACTTTCATGAAGTCTTCACCAGATATTGTCTCACAGTTTTCTGGCCTGTTTCACAGGGCTATATGCAAAATTCATTTATCTCTTTTGTGATCAGGATTTATTCAGTTTTTATCTTCCAGGCTTAGCACAAGCTGTGTACATTTTCAGTCTTGAAATCTGATTCAGGCAGACACCTCCCTAAGCATTCGATAATATGCACAGATTTGAAAAAAATGAGTATAAAAATGCACACTAATACATTTTAACCAATGGGAGAAGGGCATGTACATTTGAAAATGCAACCCTTCCCCACAAATTCAGGTCCTTCTCTTAGGGAGCCTCTGAAGTCATGCATCTTCTTGTATCAAAAGTGCAGCTCCTCACTGAATGATGAGAAACGCTTGTTCATAGAGCTTCAAAGTGGTTTGCAGCATAGATGAGGCAAGGAAGTCCAGAAAAATGGAAAGTGGGATTTTGGGGTGGGATTTTGGCAGAATACGCTCTCTAGATAACCAGCTGGACCGTGTTAGAACAGGCAGTCGATCATGCACATTTTTGGCTATAAATCAAGAGTGCTGTGTATGAAGTGCATTTCTTTTTGTTTTCATTTTCCTCCCCCCTCCCCCTTTTGGAAATATGCCTCTTTGTGTGTGCATGTGCATGGGTGTGCCTATCTATGTATGTGTGTGCATGTGTGTAAAGGAGTGGTGGAATGGGGCATGTAAGCATGGGGAGCATTGGAGAACATTGGGGTTTTTTTGTATATGAAATATACATGAAATATCTCTCTGTAAAACATTCATCATGTAAAATTGCTTTTCAACAGTCTCTATTGCAATGTTTTGTTTTGTTCTTTTCAGGATGCAGACGCTGCCTATATGAGCAAGGTGGAGCTGGAGGCCAAGGTAGCTTCTCTGACAGAAGATCTCAGCTTCTTGAGATGCCTTCATCAGAAAGTAAGGGTGCTTCTCAAATTCCTAAGTCACCTGAAATTCTCTTGTTTCTTCAAGAACAATTTCAATATGTTAAACCTGGAGTGGTGACTCCATGGACCTCCAGATGTTTTGTGCCAGCTTCCATCAGCTTCAGTCAATGCAGGCAAGAGTCAGGGATGGGAGTTAGAGGCCAACATCTGGATGGCTACTGTTTCTCCATCCCATGTTTGAATATCTTTTCAAGACAAAGCAAGATCACAATCATAATTTCACTTGCAAAACTCCATGACACATTTGCTTTCCATTCAGCAGTATATGCCAGATCCTTATTTCTACTAGAATGCTCATCTAATGGTATCTTGCCCTGCAGGAAGAACAATGAATTTTTTGTTTTGGAGATGATGACCAGGTTTAGTAGCACTGGCAAATATACAAATTTGTCATAACTATCCAGCCCTTCCCTAAAAGGCCTTTCAAAATATGGTTTTTTACACAGATTTCTGAGTTCTGAATGCATGTATGCTTGCTCACTTTCATTAATTATTTTTATTGTCAGTGTATACTGTCCTATGATATAAATACCAGAAGATGTCAACTAATTATCTGATAATATAATCATAATGATTGCCAAAGAATGAAATCAAATATCAGGTGCTGTTATAAAATAATCAAGGAATATCTGACAAATATACACACATAAGAACTCTACCAAGGTCACAGAAAACATCAAAATTAGCAGGAGGATTTGGAACTGTCAAGCTTAATAACATGATCCTTCTGAATTTCAAGACAAACTGACTACATTTCCTGGACTGATGTTCTCCTGGAACTTATTTATCCATGTCTGTTGTATTTCCTGAAGGTTATGATACAATTTTCAGATCAAGTTTAGAAATGTGCATTTTGAAAAAAAGATATTATTCAAAATGTGTGTTCTTGATTGATGATGTATTTCGCAACTCATATTTCAAAAGAACATGCATTCTAAAAGATGAATTTCAATACATAGTTAAATGCATTTTTCTGAGATTATTTTTTTAATTTAAAAACAACAACAGCAACACAGATAGGTACCAAAATAGGATGGAACAAACTGAGAAGGGAACACAAGTGTAAGTCATGGGGACTTGAAATAAATTCATGGGTTGCATGAAGGGTTTGTAGTCCAAACCATTTGGATGGCACAAGGTTGGGAAACACTTAAGATTCCATAAAACAAAGAACATCAATTGATTGAGTCTTTTATGATGTGAAGGAGCTGACACAGTTACAAGGCCAGGTGGGCGACACCAGCATCATCCTCCAAATGGACAACAGTCGGGACTTGGACCTGGACATGATCATGGCTGAAGTCAAAGCTCAGTATGAGGAGATGGCAAGCAGGAGCCGAGCTGAAGCTGATGCCATGTACCAAAGCAAGGTGTGCACTCCTGACTTGGACCTGTACTGTCCCTTGAGCTGTCCCCTGAAACAAAATGTTGCTTGCATGGCCTCAAAACCTGGCAAATTCAGAATAGGGCATAGATGAGCATTTCTCCCCCCTTTAAGGGAAGTCATCTCAGCAATTCAGCTAGTGTTCAACTAGCGGGCTCTCAAAGGTGGTGGGTGGTGCCACAAAATAAACTCAAAGAGCCGCATGCAGCTTGTGAGCCTCGGTTTGGCCACCCCGGTCTATGCTGAATGACAACTGTTCCCTGAGCAGAGAGGGCTTTCTCTTCCACCTGCCTGGGTCCTTTACCTGGAGTTGTAAAGTCATAATATTAATTTTATGACTCTCAGTCCAAAAGGGAATAATTGTAGGATACACCCACAGTAAATGAGTTCCACCCTCCCTGACCCCCAATTATACCTAGGCTAATAACCAAGGAGTGTGCAACCAACCCCTTTCCCCGAGGTGCCCAATAAATATGAAATCATAGTTCTGGTTTTATTAGCTATATTTTACAATGTAAAGAACACAGGTTGTTGATGTTGAAGCAACCTGGCATCTCTTTAAAAGATGGAGACACTCATTTTCAGGATTCCCAAGATCTCTGTGTTTTGCCGCTGGCACTTCAGGGGATGAGACAGGCAATCGTGTTTGTTTGCATGCATTTTGTCCTTGTGTGTCCCCTTTGTGTTAGACCCATGTTTGCATTGCACCCATTCCATTGACACTTGTACACCTATGTAGAAACATTCCCAGGTTTAGCTGGAGTGTGAATGTATCCTGGGGAGGCCAGCACTGCTGGGACTCCGTATCCATTGGAGTGTTTATTCAGAACTGTACAGGCGCTAGCCTTGACCCCCCAGATAAGTCCACTGCCATCATTAAAAAGAAGGAAATAAGGATGCAGGTATGTGTAAAATCTCCCCATCCCTAATTTATAGGGATAACTTCAGAGCTGGAAACAATGAATAGGAAGTCAATATGCCCCATGATACCGGGGAGGACTGTGTCCACATGGCTTCTGCACATGCTCAGCTTCAGGCCCCTCCCTCCCTCCTTCTCTTTCTTACAATTCAGCTGGACTTGGACAGGACAGCCCTTCAAAGAGGGGGCATCGTCCAGGCAAACATAAATGGCTAATCCCCTCGGACCCCTTTCCTATCTTGCTCAGCATCACCTACTCCAAGGGAACCCAATGTTTCTGGGTTTGTGGTGATTTAGGATGCTGAAAGGGCTCAGAGGATGTGACAGGATGTGACGGCCCAAGGGGTGGCAGGAGGGGCTTTGCCGAGTCAGAAAATGCCTGTCAAGGTGGGCACGACTGGTCCCTAAACCCTCATTTCCCAGAAAGTTATATTCTTTTTAGGGTCAGGCAAAAGCCCTTTTATTTCCCCATTATTTTAATGTTTAATTGATTTTAACTGGGGTTTAGTATATTGATTGTGGGATGCTGTGGTGTCTGTTTTATTCTACTCATTTTTTATGGTGCCCCGAGGCGTCTGTAGGGGACAGGTTAGGAAAGCTTTTAATAAACAAACAAACAAACAAACAAACAAAGTGAGATAGTGGAAGTAAAAGAAACGTCACTTGCCCAAGTTCCTAAGTATAAGGCAGAGGTGAAGTCTGCTCCAAAACAAACAGCTTCCCGTGAACAAAAGAAGACCCATGTTTTACATTTAAACATATTTTGTGAAATAAAACAAAAATCAGGTGGAACAGGGAATGGGCTGGGAGATCCTTCCCAGGGTGGCATCCTGGAAATGTGTGAGGAGATGTGGGGAAATGAGCTTCCTGCATGCAGATTATGTGCTTTGCTGCTAAGCTATGGAGCAACACATCTGGGTGAGAAAGCAACACTCATGAGGCTACTTACTTCACAAAGCTGGATTTGACCCAAAGACTAGCCCTTGCTGAGCCCTTTTTTAATGCCTGGGTGCATAAAATCAGTTTCAGGAACTTCAGCTCACTGCTGGGAAACATGACGATGCCTTGAAAAATTCCAGGGTAGAGATTTCTGAACTGCATCGACTGATCCACAGGCTTAGGGCGGAAACTGCAAACGTGAAGAAACAGGTAGGATGCATTCTGCTTTGGTGCAGGTGCTTCACTTGTGGCAAGGGCTCTGGGCAGCAAACTACGTAATGCTTTGGGAACGGCAATCAAAGCGAGCCGCAGGTTCTGGGGTCAGCGGGGCTGTGTATTCGCTTTGGGTTCCAGACCCAAAAGATGCAGTCTTTGGTACTGAAGCCATTTTGGGAATATGCTCCAGCACCAAGGAGAGCTCCTTAAAAGTTCAGACTGACACCTGGAGTTGGATACCCTTCCCCACTCAGATTGGAACCGGTTACACAAAGAGGATGTTGTGCTTGGCTGCCCTTTTAAGCACCAGTGCTTTATGGGAAATTGCATCCATCCAGCACTTCTTAGTCGGAGTAATTTTACTGAAGTTTTAGTATTCAGATTCAGTGGGCTGGCGATAGATTTAAATCCCACTGATTTCAATGAACCCAGTCTAAGTTTAAGTCTGCTTCTAACTGATCCAGTATGGCTTACAGGCAGAAGCCAGTTTTATTTAGCATCTTCTCATGAATCTCATGAACAAACAGAATCAACTTTTTTTTAAAGATGAAACCTGTGACCTCAGCAATCTACATTGCCATGATGATAGTATTTCGTATTGGCACAACAAATTCCAAATATGGTGTCGACAGACCTTTTCCCCTTCACCTTGCAATTTATAAATCCAGCAGCACTGATTAATGGGGATTGCTGAAAAATACTGAATAGTCAAATATACATTTGCATTTCTGTAAGTAAACAAAATTAGTTAAATTTAGTATCTGAATTAGCTCCTGATTTAAATGCACTCATTGGTAGGCACTTTTGATCAGTAATGGCTTAGAGTGGAATCCAGTTATGTTCTCTTGTTGCTTAAAATGCTTCCATTAGGAGAAGAACAATTTTCCATTCCTCATCTCTTTACCCCTGCAGCCCAAGGGCATGTTCATAACTTCCTCCTGTGGACTGAGGAATGCTCCAGACTAGATTTATTTATTTATTTATTTATTTATTAAAACATTTTTATGCCGCCCCATTCGCCGAAGCCTCGGGGCGGCTTACAACATAGATAAAACAAGTTAAAATCCATATAAAATAATCTTAATTAAAACTCACATTATAAAATAAGCCGCCCTGGCCAGATAAAATTCAATTGTATTTAGCATTTAAAATGTTGCTTAAATAAAAAGGTCTTAGCCTGGCGCCGAAAAACAAATAACGACGGCGCCAGGCGGACCTCTCTGGGGAGCGCATTCCATAACTTAGGCGCCACCGCTGAGAAAGCCCTTCTCCGAGTAGCCACCCTCCTAATTTCTCTCACGGAGGGCTCCCGGAGAAGGGCCTCTCCCGCCGATCTCAGGGGGCGACTGGGCAAATATGGATGTAAGCGCTCCTTCAGGTAACCAGGACCCAAGCCGTTTAGGGCTTTATAGGTCATTACCAACACCTTGAATTGGGCCCGGACTTCAATGGGGAGCCAGTGAAGCTGACGGAGAACTGGTGTCATGTGAACATAACGTCCAGTCCCCGTCAGCAGCCTGGCAGCTCTATTCTGAACCAATTGAAGTATCCGGACCGTCTTCAAGGGTAGCCCCACGTAGAGCGCGTTACAGAAGTCAAGACGGGAAGTCACCAGCGCATGAGTCACTGTTGCAAGGCAGTCGTACTCCAGGTAGGGGCGCAGCTGATGAATCAGCCGAAGCTGGAGGAAAGCGCTCCTCGCCGCTGTTGTCACCTGAGCTTCAAGTGAAAGCTCCGGGTCGAGGAGCACTCCCAAGCTGCGGACCTTGTCCCTAGGAGGGAGTGCAACCCCATTCAGGACAAGGTTCAGGTCACCTTCTCCGAAGCCCGAACCGCCAACCAACAGGACCTCCGTCTTGTCTGGATTGAGCTTCAGTTTATTGGCCCTCATCCAGCCCATTACCTCGGCCAGGCACCGGTTCAGTACAGCCACTGCCTCACCTGGATTGGTGGAAAACGAGAGGTAGAGCTGGGTATCATCAGCATACTGATGGGTCCGCAGCCCACACCTCCTGATGACCTCTCCCAGCGGTTTCATGTAGATATTGAACAGTAAAGGGGACAAAATGGAACCCTGCGGTACCCCATGGCAAAGCTGCCATGGCGCAGAGCCATAGTCCCCCAACACCACCTTCTGGAATCGGTCGTTGAGATAGGAGCGGAACCACCGCAAAGCGGTGCCTCCGACCCCCAATCCCGCCAGCCTATCCAGAAGGATACCATGGTCGATGGTATCGAAAGCCGCTGAGAGGTCCAGGAGAACCAACAGGGACGCACTCCCCCTGTCCTTCTCCCTGCACAGGTCATCGTACAGGGCGACCAAGGCAGATTCAGTACCGTACCTGGGTCTGAAGCCGGACTGAAATGGGTCCAGATAATCAGTTTCATCCAAGAGTGCTTGGAGTTGTCCCGCCACCACTCGCTCTAACACCTTGCCCAGAAACGGGATGTTGGCCACTGGTCTATAGTTAGCGGCCATCCCTGGATCCAGTGACGCCTTCTTCAGGACCGGTCGGACTACCGCCTCCTTTAAAGGAGCAGGCACCCGACCCTCCCTCAGAGAAGCATTAACCACTTCCAAGATCCAGGTTCCAATCCCGTGCTTGGAATCCTTTATTAACCAAGACGGGCAAGGGTCCAGAAGGCAAGTGGTAGGACGTACTCGTCCAAGCACCTTGTCCACATCATCGGGCCGCAATAACTGAAATTCATCCAATAATTCTGGACCAGACGGTAGCGTTGGTGTCTCCCTTAAAACCTCTGAATCAATAGTGGAATCCAGCTCGTGACGAATCTGAGCGATTTTCTCCCTAAAATGCTCGGCAAAGTCGTCACAGCGGGCCTTTGAGGGTGGAATCAGCTCTTCCTTTGGCCCTGGGTGAACCAGGCCTTGCACCACTCGAAAGAGCTCCACCGGACGGCATTGTGAGGAGGCAATGGAAGCGGAGAAGTGTCTCTTTTTCGCCGCCCTCACCGCCACAGCATAGGCCCGATAGTGGGCTCTTAAGTGTGTTCGGTCAGATTCATCACGTGATTTCCTCCACCTACGCTCTAGCCGTCTCCCAACCTGCTTCATTGCCCTCAATTCTGGAGTGTACCAAGGGGAAGAGCGGGCTCTGCCCGATGGGAGAGGACGCTTAGGAGCGATCGTGTCTACAGCCCTGGTCATCTCCCCATTCCACAGTTCAACCAGAGCCTCGACAGGAGCACCCGTCTTGTCAGCCGGAAACTCCCCCAGAGCCTTCAGGAATCCTTCTGGATCCATCCGGCTCCGGGGGCGGACCCACACAATCGGGTCTGCACCCTTGCAGAGGGAGATGTCGCTCTCGAGCACAAACCTCACTAGGAAGTGATCTGACCATGACAGGGGAGTCAAGCATAAATAGATCTGCAAAGGTTGTTGGGAGGAGAAGTAGCGAACATTTCACTGCATGAACAGCCTTGCACTTGTTGGGTTTCATCCACAGACTTCTGACCTCCTGGCCCTAATCATGTTTACTCATAAATTTCCACAGATCTCTACTGGCCTTATGCCCTAGCCTAGAAACAGCTTTTCTACATGAGGCTGCTAATTTGCCATATTGACCTTTGGTTTCAGTCTTAGCACTACTCAAAGAATGTTTCCTTTCTTGCTCTTCCACTATGTAACCTCTAGGTGGCACTGTGGTAGTACAGAACAGTGCATTTATACAAATGGAAAAAGTGATACATTTCACAAATACTATTGCATTGTCCCTGCTCTAAAAAATCTCACCAGAAGTACTCTTTAGACACAGAAACAAAACTGGAGCATCACAGCATTGACTTAAGAACACAGACGCAGGCATGAGTAGGGAATGATGAGTACGCAATATATGCCATGTGTAGAAATGCTCTAAGGGTGAAGTGGTTGCAGGACTCCTTTCAATAAATGCTTTGTTTGCATAAACCACGTGCTTTCCTAAGTTGCACTTGACTTTGACTGCTTTCTTCATAGTACCTCGTTGTTCAGTGCATAAACACAGAATCCAGTTATCCAGCTGACTAATACTTCACAAAACGAAGCACTGGCGATGAATGTGGCACTCCCACTGGTGGTGTCTATTCTTGTTGCAAAGCCCTGCTCACAGAAAACAGAATCAGAGTTTGGTTTTCACTTCACATTTCCACTGCAGTGTGACCATTTTCAGTCTGCCATTGCTGAGACGGAGGAGCGTGGAGAGCTAGCTCTCAAGGATGCAAGCGAAAAGTTAATAGACCTGGAGATTGCCATGCAGAAAGCTAAGGAGGAGTTGGCCCGTCTTTTGCGCGATTACCAGGACCTTCTGAACGCAAAGCTAGCATTGGATTTTGAAATTGCTGCCTACAGGACATTGCTGGAAGGAGAGGAATGGAGGTGAGAATCATGGAAACAGTAGTAAATAACTCACTTATTCCATTTCCCCCGAGAACTCAGCTGTTCCCTGTGTCTTATTTAGATGGTACATTAAGGCTTCAGCTCTCTAGCTAGTTACTTCTGAGTAAAGCCCACTGAATGCAATTGGGCTAAATTGGGAGTGGGCTGACTTTTGAGTATGGAGACATGGGGTGTGCTGTAAGCCTGCATGATTCAATGATATATTGCAGCCTATCTTGAAAATGAGGGGGACAAGAAGTTTCCAGCTGCTCACTGGTTTTCTATTTAACTTTACCCACCAGGATGTCTGGAGAATGTGGCAGTGCTGTGAACATATGTAAGTAATGGGAGATTTTGTGCGAGTACATTGGATTTGCAACTATAGTATCTGACGTATCTGTGTTGAAAATAACCCCTGCCCTCAAAAAAGTGGCCTTCTCCCAATGCAGCCCGCCAGTCCTTCCAGTGGAGCACCCTTTTCAGGGCTGGATGCAGCACAGGGGGCATTTTGTGGGGGGCGGGTGAGAAGGCAAGGGCTAATTCTCCTCTCCCTGACCCTGCCACCTCCCCTGAACAATCATCCCTCTCCTGCTGCAGCCAGACTTTAAAAAGTCCCAGTGGAAGCATTTAAAAAGCCCGATGGCAGCGGGAGAAGGGCCAGGTGTGAGCACGCACGGGTGTGTGCGAGGGACAATTCATGCTGCAAGGCTATGCACTTGTGGTAGGGCGGCTGAACCCCATTTTTAACCTGCCTGTGGCCCTTCCCACTACGGGGCTGTGGTCCCTGGTGGGTTTGCCCTGAACCCATGCAGCCCATGGCCCAAAAAACACCTTCTACCTCTACAACATACGGGTATCAATCCCATTCTCAAAGAATGGAGCTTCATGCCACCCAGCTGGCACCCTCCACGAATGAGAGGTAGGTAACAGCATGCCCGAGGAACTCCAGGGTTCTCATATGTGCGCACAATTTTGGGGAAAACATCCCAAGAGGAGAACCCCCCAGAACAGCTCAGTGGCCTCTGGGCTTGCTCAGTGCTCATAGTGAAGGGGAAGGGAATGGAGAGCTAGGGGGCAGAAAGGGAAGACTGAGATTTCTTGGAAAGAGGGAAGAATGCCTGTCTGTCTCTGCATATATCTGTCTGGAATCCTGAACAGGAGTGGTATCCCGGGGAACATTTTGTTGCATGTCCCATACATATCATATGCACCTGTTTGGGATCTCTCCGCAGCTGATGTATCGCCACTGCAATATCTATACTGGTGTGTATGCATGTGTGTTCTCTTGTAGCTGTCGTTAGCAACAGCAGCATGGGAAGTGCGCTGAGTCATGGAGGAGGGTTCAGCACTGGAGGAGGAAGCGCCATTTGTGGGAGCAGCAGGGGCATTCTGGGATACGGTTCTGGAGGCGGAGGAGGCTCTCCTGGCCTGAAAATTCTATCAAGTGCCTCTCCAAGCAAAAGGACAAGCATAAGATGAGCCAGAAGCATGACTTCCTGAAGGATGCAGCTGACCGTGTCCAGTTCCTTGAGGCGTGTCAACACTAAATGTCTGTTGTCAAAATCCTGTGCAACAATGCTGTTTTGATGTCTTTTGTTCAAGAAAGCAGACTGGATTAAGTGAAGTGTTTTTCTGTGGCCAAAACCAAACCAAACCCATACTTTGGAGAAGGAATCCTTAGATTCAGGGCATAGCTTTACTACAAACATTTATGCCACTGTAGTAATATGGCTCCCTCTCCTCCAAATCCTAAAAATAGCACTATGGCAACATTCTGTCTGCCTTCCTCTGCCAGTAGCTGTCTGTCTTGCAGAACTACGATTCCCAGGATTCCTTGGAAGGGAGGATGGCAGTTTAACCCATGTGAGTCTATAGTACGCTGGGTCATTGCTATGCTGTTGCACCACTCCTACCCCACAGTTTACTTTGCAGCACCCTTCACAACAACCAAGCAGGGCATCCAATCACCCTTTCCCTCCTCTGACCTCTAATAGTTTGATCTTGCAAGCCTGGTTGTGGTTGGACAGCCCATTCTGTTCACTGCCTGTGCGGTCCTCTCCTTCTCAAGCACTCCTGCGAAGTGAAGTGAAGCGAAGTGAAGGTCACCCCTGCAGCGCTGATATCTGCCTTTGCACGTGGGCTTTTGGCAGCCTCCATAGCAGGATCGCACAATGCCGTGGGTCAGGACGTGGCTAATGACACACACACGCACCTCTACCTGTTAGGGGGAAACTGGTGCAATGTACACTGTAGCTCCTCTTCCAAGGCAGAGAATGTGCCCAGCTAACTGCTGTGGCCAATGAGAAAACACCCTGTAGGAGACCCCATGTCCTTATTGGCTGCGAGAGTCATCAATCAGCACAGGCAGCAATCCAAGTTGCCCAGTGCTGCAGGAGGGTTGGCGTCTCCCTGCTGGCCGAATGGAGAAGACACAGAAGCCCTATTCATCTAGAGGTGCCCACAAGTGGAAGAAAGAGTGTTCAATGGGTGGATATCGGAGGGTGGAGTTTGTATGGACACATGAAAGCTGAGGTGGAGCCAGAGGTGTGCTCTCACTCCAGCAGGGGTGCCCCTGAAATGCAACGTGTGACTAAAGTTACTCAGGAGTAGGGATGGCTGAATCTACTGATTCTATTTTTTCTTGGTTTGCCATTTCCCCTTCTTAAGTCTGTCTTGTCCCAAATGTGGCGAATTCCCCCACTCTCAAATTTGCTTCATCAAACCCGGAGAATTATTAATCATTATGTTTACCTTTTAAAGACTTCATAAAAGTTGTACACTTTTGGTGCTCATTTCTCCCGAACACAGCTTTGCATTTTTAAATGTCATTTGCACTCCTGTAGCAGCATTACATTCTCTTTGTTTTCCTATGTGCATTTTTGCTTGGAGAACACTGCTGCAAAACTTGTAGCAGTGTGGCCTTTAAGGTACAATTGAGTTTTGCTGGAATTGGGCCAGTCCTTCTTAAAATGTGAAGCCAACAAATTCTTCCTCCGATCCTGCACAGTCGTTTGATGGTGGGCCTTCAGCATGGTGCTTGAGCCTTCTCCCTGAACAGCTCGAGTCCCTGTAGATCAGTTGCTTTGTAGGGCAATGAGCATGTAGGTGGATTATCAAGGAATTTGCAACAGGGTGCCTCCCTCTATATCGAAATGGGGCTTTGGGCTCACAGCCCATGAGACGTCATTGTGACATCCTGCCATTTTCAGGTTGGCATCTGTACGTTGCTTTTCCCAACTTAGCTGGAAAAAGGCATAAGTCATATTTGGGCACAGTCCTGGCAACCCCACAATGGCATCCTGAGGTGTACCCCTCATCCACTACTGCCTGAGGGTAACCAAAGCTGGTGGGAGAGCACACTTGCTTTGCATTCAGAAGGTCCCAGATCAACTGTTGGCATCTCCAGCTAGCAGGCACTGTGCAAGATCTGCCTTGAGCAGCGGTTGGACCACCGCTGCACAGCCAGGCGATACTGGTCTGACTGGGCAAATCATTTGCCCTCATCTATGGTGGCACTATAGCTCAAAAGGGAGGGTTGCCTCCTTGGATACCGCGGGAGGTTTGTGGTCTTTTGCTAGGGCCTAATGCTCACTGCTGAGGGAAACGTGCCCTGGCCTTCCATTCACACAGACCTAAAGCACTTTAGGCAGTAAAAGAGTTATTCAGAAGGAAATAGAGGGCAGGAACAGGCTTTTAACCTGATGCTGTCTAGACCAGCCTTCCCCAACCTTGTGCCTTCCAGACACAATTGGACTGTAGCACCCAGAATTCCCAGTCATGGCCCTGCTGGATGGGAATCCTGGGAGCTGTGGTCCAAATGCCTTTGATGGCTGGGGAAGGCTGGCCTAGACAGCAAATGCCTATGACATTCCCACTTTACTATATATGTCTAAAGAGGTAAACAGACTTCTGCCTGATAATCTTATGGATAGATAGAAGTGGAAAGGAAAAGTGAGGGCCTCCAAGGCTGCTCCGCACCTGTTGGCTGCCCTGCACAGGAGGCTCTCAACAGTGGTCCCCAGTGGGGGACAAAGGGGTGCAAGTGCTCCATGTCCCAGACTGCTTTCCAGGTCTTGCCTATTCCTATTTGTCAAACCTCTGGTTCTTTCACTGTTTTCTGTTGTGTTTGCTTCTCCGGGAGGGGCCAGGAAAGGTTTTCCCCATTCCCCAGCCTTCTGCTGACTGCTTGGTGTGCACTTTTAGGCTCTTGATGGCCTTGGCCATCTTCCCATTGCAATCTGCAACATGCCCATGCCTGTTTTCTGTGGGTTAAAGTGTGTTCTTTGTCTGTGTTTGCTGGATGCTATTGATGGGGTGACTTTCAGGGGAGTGGTGTTCTTTTCTTCCCCTTCTGGTGACTTGTGCTTGCTTGGGACAATGGTTACCTTCCCTTGCCCAGTAATTTTGCATAATCCCTTGAAGAGAAATGTCTTGAGGTGCTACATGGCCTTTCCTTTGGAAAAATTCCATCCATTCATCCTTCTCATCTCCTTCACATTGGCTACCTTAGAGCAGTGTTTTGTACCTCCTGAACTCAAGTTTACCCAGCACAGCTGTTCTTATGGCATACCTCCAATATAGCTGCTAATTAATTATATACCCATGCTGCAGCTTCTCTACCCTGCAAAAGACTTAGATGACTAATTTTAGCTAAATTGTTTGCCCCTGCTTGTAAGGAGAGGCTGAGGTGCTGCTGGAACACCTTGCATATTGGCTGAACCCTGGAAAGCCTCCCCATGCCAACTCTGAGGTCGGTTTTGCAATGCTGGCGCTACAGCCTCCTCTTTCCAAGCTGGCTGCAAGGGGAGACGGAGGATGCACAGGGTCTGTTTCAGAGGGTGACTCTGGGGCTCCAGATTTTCCTGCGGACATCCATCTGTGCCTAGGGGGCCATAGGACTGTGCCCTCAGTGAATCCATCCCCAGTTTAGGGGAAAGCACGCAATTTCTTCAAGTAGCTCTCGATACAAATTTTCCCAAACAAACTGTTCTTGTTCTTTTAGAGATCATGAATGCACCTTGAGAAGAGTTCCCCCCATCTTCCTACGGATAACCTGCATTTTTTGAAAAAAGCACATGGGTGCATTCTGGATCCTGGCCATCCTTGGCACACGGCATGCATGAAAGCTGCTCTGTTTACCACGTCTCTCCCTGTCAAAAAGCAGATATACCAGGGAAAAGCCTCATTCCTGCTGTGCTAATTTTCCAAGAGCAGGACCTGTTGTCGTGTCAGATGGGGGAGGTTCGCCCCTCCAAGATACATTCTGGTCCAAAGTGGTACAATCCTGGTAAGGCTGTGTCACACGTTGTTTCCAGATGTGTGGATTCACTTCACTTCACTTCATTCTAAGTGTTTCTGTGACTCCTTACCATACTCCTGCCCCCATCACCCTCCAGAAATAGGTTTTTATCCTCCTTGAAAACATGTGCCTATATTCCCATGAACAATGCTTGGCAGGACATGCTCACATATGCACATACATGAATGAATTCATAATGAAGCATTTTCATTACAGAACATGCCAAACAGCTCGAGGGTCAAATTCCATATTGGCGAGACTCTCGGAGGCTACTTTCTTGTGGTGGATGGGCTGAAGGCAAATGGAACCAGGACAAGCAAATCAGAAAGTGTGCTAGCATACTTCAGCTTCAAGCTCCTCTAAGCCTCAGGAGAGGCAGTGCAGCCATCCAGAATGGAGGAAAAATCTACATAAAGTGGGGAAGCCACCAAACCATCAGCAGACTGGTGGGAGCAGGTGGTGCCAAGGGAAGGGAACATGGCGCACTGGGGAGGCCTCCATATTGGGCATCCAGGTTTGAGGTTCTGCAGCTGTGTAAAACTAGTCAATAGTTATAGAGCAACAGATTCAACATAACATGAGTGAAATATAACTAGATTCACTGAGATTTAAATAGAGAACAGTCTTTTCCTCACAATCCCTTTAATTATGCCTGTAGAACACCTTCTTAAAATTATCAAGATGTTACGTCCTTCATCTGTGCCCCCTCCACAGTCACATTCCTGAGGTGTAAACGGTAGAAAAGAAAAGAAAAGTAGATCGGAATGAGGTCTGTTAGAAAGAAAAAAAGTGTCAGGTCATCTGATAAAGCAATACTGCCATGTTGTACTCATGATATCTACAAGATAAGAATTATTCTGCTCCTTTCCCTTTGCATTGCTTAAGGCCAAGGAGGATTCTTCCCAAAAATGAATTCATTTCCTGCAACATCTCTTTCAAGACAAGCATTTCTGGCAAGTGTTTCATTTTTTTCTAGGGGTGAGGAGTTATACAATTTTGGGGTGTTAGTGCAGCTGGATGCAGCATTTGTCTGCTACTTCAGAATGCCCTGGGGATTTTAGGGTTAAATTGCACCCCCCCACCCCCAGTAAATGCAAGAAGCTGCAACTGCTCCATGGAAGTCCCAGCAAGCTGGGACTCTGAGCTGTGGGTAGATGGGGTGCTTCACCCTCTCCTTTGCCCCATTCAGCTGCCCCTACCCACCATTCTGTCCCCATTCAGTTGCCCCCACCCACCAAAGGTCTAGGCGCGTGCTTACAAAAAAACTTCATGGGCTGGACAGCACTTGGACTGAAAGATTTGAAGCAGGAAAAAGAGCTAAACTTATGTTCTCCCAACATAAGAAGGACATGGCAGTGAGAAGTTATGGCGGGGCTGATGCTAGCAGGATGGCTCCATTTGCCTCTTCCACATGACTCCACTTATGTCCCCAAAGGGACCAGGATGTGTTTGGGGGGGATGCTGGGTCATGTTCCAGGGATGCAATTTTGGCTCAGATACCCTGGTTTAGGACACAGTAGAGTACACTCTGGGGGACCATGTCTCTGCGCCATGGCAGCTATGCCATGGAGTACCGCAGGGCTCCATCCTATCCCCTCTGCTATTTAACATCTATATGAAACCACTGGGAGAGGTCATCAGGAGGTGTGGGCTGTGGAATCATCAATACGCTGATGATACCCAGCTCTACCTCTCATTTTCCACCAATCCAGGTGAGGCAGTGGCTGTGCTGAACCGGTGCCTGGCCGAGGTAATGGGCTGGATGAGGGCCAATAAACTGAAGCTCAATCCAGACAAGATGGAGGTCCTGTTGGTTGGCGGATCGGGCTTTGGAGAGGGTGGATTTGACCTGGTCCTGAATGGGGTTGCACTCCCTCTTAGGGACAAGGTCCGCAGCTTAGGAGTGCTCCTCGACCCGGAGCTTTCATTGGAAGCTCAGGTGACAGTGGTGGCGAGGAGCGCCTTCCTTCAGCTTCAGCTGATTAATCAGCTGCGCCCCTACCTGGAGTACGACTGCCTGGCGACAGTGACACACGCGCTGGTGACTTCCCGCCTAGACTTCTGTAACGCGCTTTACGTGGGGCTTCCCCTGAAGACGGTCCGAACACTTCAATTGGTGCAAAATAGAGCTGCCAGGTTGCTGACGGGGACGGGGCGTTATGCTCACATGACTCCAGTCCTCCATCAGCTTCACTGGCTTCCCATTGAAGCCCAGGCCCAATTCAAGGTGTTGATTATGACCTATAAAGCCCTAAACGGTTTGGGTCATGGCTACCTGAACGAGCGCTTACGTCCGTATATGCCTGACCGCCCTTTGAGATCTGAGGGAGAGTCCCTTCTCCGGGAACCCTCCATGAAAGAAATTAGGAGAGTAAGTACTCAGAGGAGGGCTTTCTCTGTGGTGGCGCCCAACCTATGGAATTCACTCCCCAAAGAGGTCCATCTGGCACTGTCGTTACTGGTTTTTCGGCGCCAGGTAAAGACCTTTTTATTTAAACATCATTTTAATTGTTAAAATATATGATCTGGCCAGGGCAACTTTCTTCTTCCTTCTCTTTTCTCCTCCTATATTATTTATTTACTTATTTTATACTGATAATTTTAATTTTATATTATTATGTTCGTAACTCAGTGTATTTTTTGTATTTTTGTATTTAATGGTAATTTATTATGTTCTATTGTATTTCAATGTATTTTATTGTGTTGTAAGCCGCCCTGAGGCTTCGGCAAGGGGCGGCATAGAAATGTTACTATAATAATAATAACAACAACAACAACAACAACAACAACAACAACAACAACCGACCCAGTCTTCCTGGTGGCTGTGCATTGCCAGGGAAGAGCAATAGAGGTAATCAAACAGTCCTTCAAGGAAGCTTGTCTTCTTGTTCCTGAGGATCCTTCAATAGCTGGAATTAGGATTGAGATGAATCTCATCAGAATCTGCCCCTCCAAACCTTCCTGGGCTTCCTCTTGCACTTGGCCTGGTCTTCCAAAGTGAGCCAAGCCAAGAGGAAGTCTGTCCATGCTTGTGAAGACCTGACTGCACAACTGGCAACCTTCTTCTGTGTCATGGAGGCCACCCAAATGGTGTGTGAGAGGGATGCCGCCAGCAGCCCAGCAGTCCGGGCTCCTTGCCCGGCAAGCTCCTGGTGACCAGCCTTCTTCGGTCTCAGGCGCAGCTGCCCAAAGGAAGCAGGAGAAGGAGGCGGCTTGGGCAGTGCCCCAGGCTCGGTTCCTGGTGGAGTGAGCCACAAACGCTCCCCAGGAACCCGGGCTCAGGGAGGCTGCACAGCTGAGCCTAGAGAAACCAATGGATTCCTCACACATCCCTACTTGGAATCCCACAACTTTGCAGATAGGAAGGCCCCGTGTCCTATATTGTTCTCCTCTACACACAGCACTATCTAGCTGAAGTGTGGGCTAGAGGTGAAAAAGCATGAGAATCGAGAGCAGAGCTCTCAAAATGGCCCCTCCACATGTTACCTGGGCAAGGCAGCTGAACAGATGCCCAGCTCATCTCGTCTCAGTCTTCCCAACGAAGATGAGATGCCATTGCCTTTGTTCTTAATGAGGTTAATAATTAGCATCTACACACAGAATGGATCGCAGGCTCATTTGGTGCAAATCAGGGACATTTTTAGCCCCTTTGAGGGTGATTCATTTCCCCTTTTGTGGCAATGTACGTGTGGCCACACCACTTTTATCCTCATTTTTCGCTCATATGCAAAAATCCAGAACAGCAAACAAACCCTTTTATATGTAGCTTTGAAGTCAGATATTGAAACACAGTCTCTCACAATTAATGAAAAGGAAAGTTGCTTATTTTAAGTGTCTTGCTTCATTTCAAAGGAAAGACTGTGGCCTGTAACATGCTGTGGGTTATTGCCAGGCATAACATGCCCACTAATGATCTTATTCTTAATTATTCACTCAGTGCTAGCCCAGCTCACCCCCACACATGTGTATACACATATATATGGAGAAGAGACCAAATCTCCGCCTCAGAGAGTGGTCTGGCTTTCTTAGCATTAACTTTGGTGAACTTGTTCCTGTACTCTGCAAACCAGAGGCAATGAGCAGGCGATTTGGAGCCAGGTCTGGTGGTGGGGTCAGGACTCCTGGTTATGGCTCCTGGTTGGACAGTGTCCAGTGTCTTTATTCCAAAGTGCGAGAGGAAGTGTCTTGGATGGTGGCTTTGGTAGCAGAGGACTCAGCAACCTCGGAGGCACCAAAAGTATCTCCATTGGTGCAGGCAGTAGTGACAGCAGGCCGGGAGTCTTCTGGAGTGGAAGAATTGGTCGTGCTTGTGGCTTGGGTGGGGGTGGATTTGGCAGTGGAGGATTCTGAGCTGGCGCATATGGACCTGGAGGTGATGCAGGAGGAGGATATGGAGCTGGGGGAGCAGGTGGTTTTGGTGGAAGGATAATGGCTCCATATTTCTTCCTGGAGGTATCCAGCATGGGACTTTCAGCTCCAAGCTCCTGTCTCCACCTCACCTAGCGATTGGTCAGAGATCCAAAAAGTACATGTACTGGAAAGAGAGCAGATCAAGTTTGTCAAGAACAACATGGCATCATTCATTGACAAGGCGAGCCAGTTATATCACTATTACTTACCTGGAATCTTGACGACCTGTGAAGTTTTGTGGAAGAGTTTGCAGAAGACGAATTAATGAACAGGCTGCCCTAGGAACATTCTGGATGGCAGCAAGGTCAGGTGTCCTTCTTCCTGACTGAGTTTTAGCTTCTAACTCCATAGCTTCCTTCAGGAATGTTTAGAATTGCAGTCCGTTAGGCATCCTAGCCAGGGATGGGTGAGGAATGCATGCGAGGATGGGAAGCCATTGCAGTGGCCAGCGTCCAAGTTCCTGGCAAGGAATCAGGCCCCATGCATTAATCAAGCAGCGCCCCTCTCCATTGCCAAGAGCAGCCACTGTGTGCGTGGCTGCAATCGGCTTTGAAGAAAGGTCTACTCATGAGGAGCTTGCCAGGAAAGCCGTCCACCCATGATTGCCGAGCAAGCGGCTTCCCTCTTCCACATTAGCAGCTGCAGCTATCATGGACGGAGGTTGCTGGCTGTGCAACTGGGGTTTTGCATTTGTTAGTGTATTTCCTCTTGGTTGTGCTTGCTCCGGAAGACTGGACTGAGGAAAAAGGAAGCCCATGAATCCTTGGAGGGTGGATTTTGGTAGGGTTTGTTCCAACCCTAATCCCATGCCAGAGTTCCATGGACAGAGAGGAAACTTTTAAGCTAGTTGAAACTCACTAGGACAACCCTGTTATCACTGCTGTTGCTTGCCCACATTTAGCCTTTCCTGTCTCCCATTCCTAGCGTCTCTTGGCAAGTCTTAGAATAAGGCAACAATATGCAGCCAGAATATAGCAGACATGTAAGAAAATTTCTTCCAAGAGGAAGTTGTCGAATGCTCTCAAAAAGAAGGTTGTGCAGCTGGGACCTTTCTTCGGTATCAGGTACAGTCTCCATCTGGGTGCCTGCGTACGGCACAGGAGGGGGATGCTGCTAACAGCCATGTGGGGCTTCTCCCCTGGTTAGCCCCTCACAACCAGACTTCTTTGGGGTCAGGTGCAGCCGCCCAGACAGTGGCTGCACCTGACGCAGCATGTGGGGCTCAGTTCCTCTGAACGCTGGACCTGCTTACTGAGAACGCAACTCCACGGCTGCTGCAGAGTGGACCAGAGTCCGGGGAGCTGAGTCCAGGGGATCAGATGGATTCCCATCCCCACCCTTCTTTCTCACACATCCCAAATGAGGGGTCAACATGCTTTCCTGGGGAGCAGTAGCTTGGCTGCGATACAGAGTCAGGTCTAGTGTGCCAGGGTCAGCAGCAAATAGATTGCCTGATGTCTTACACTTCAGCTTCCAGCTTTCCTAGTCATTGGCCATGCCAGCAGGAGGACCTGGGGTTGGAGTCACAAGCACCTGCATTTCCACCTGTAGCGAGTGGGCCGGTCTCTTGCTCTCTGTAGAATTTTTAGTTGGAGTCATTGTGAGATTCCAAACAGGAGGGAAGGCAGGAGCAGGGTGGGGGTGGTGAAGCCGTTAAAGCTCCTTCGAGGCTGCCTAGTGAAGCTTCGCAGGCAGAGGGTAAGAATTGGTCTGTTTTGGAAGGAGTCAGGAGGCTTTTTTTTGTGGGGGGGGGGGCAGATCTGAGATCCGGTGCTGGACTGAGCAGGGAGGCATCGGGAGATGCAAGCAGTGCCATTGGAAAAGCTTTGCCTTTTGCACCAGCTTCTCTCTGGAAGCAAGAGCCGCCCTGCGGATGAAGCCAGATGTTTCTCTGAAGGGTCCTCAGGGAAGTCTCCCATTTGGGTGCAACTCTTTACACGGGCAGAGGCTTCTCCTTTAACCTTGGCAAGAGGGCTATTTAGAGTCCAAATGCTTCTGTGATCTGTTGAGATTCAATAAAGGAACTGCAATTCAAGGGACTGCCTTGAGTTTTGGAACCAGAGGGAAGGATGGAAGGGGCTTGCGCATGACACCACTCTCTGCCCACTCCGTTGTACATTCATGCCACGTGGGTGCTATTTACTCCCCAGCTCAGCAGACTACAGGCAAAGCCGCCCCAAGCCATGGGGGTTCTATCTAACCTTCACACTGCATACTTCAGAGATGTTTGTAAGACTTGTGTTTGGCATGACCTGGGTTTTTCAATCACCCACTGTAGCTTGGATTCGGATAAGTGATTTTGACGGATGACACATGCCCCTCAGTGCTGCAGGAAAGCGACTTCCCATAGCTTACACCACTAACAAAGGCCCAAGAACAGGTACGACTGTTTTTCTGCGGCCAGGTAGCAACTTTAGCTGCTCCCAGAACCACAGCTATGATAGGGTAGATGGCCATGGAAATGGTAGTAATCACCTACTTGTTAATAAAGAACAACCAAAGTTCTGGAGGCAAAAACCTTGGAGAAAGAACGAATGTGTTCACTTTAGGGGTCTCCAATTACTCCGTTTTTGTGTAAGAGAACAGGCTGCTGTTGCAGGCACAATGTACATCTTATTTCCCCTCGTCCATGGGTGTGTCTGTCACTAAAGGCTGCTATTGATTAATAGGCTAGCCTTCCCCAACCTGGAGCACCTAGATGCACCTAAACTACAACTCCCAGTGTTCCCAAATACCTAACCAACAGGGCCTTTTGAGGTTCATGGAATGCACATCTGGAGGGTACCAGGTTTGGAGAGGCTGACTGAGACTCCTCCTTCATTAAAGGACAAACACAGAAGCAAGGGAAAAAAATCAAGGGGGGATTGAATTAAATGGGCTCACAGCAATGCATTCGTGTCCAGCTGGAGCCTGTTCTCACCGTAGGAAGCTGATTCATCAATATGAGTAACGCTAACAGTGGTGGGCATTCCCTGTTTGCCTTGTGCTGTGCAGCTGGAGGCAAGTGGTGGCGTAACACGGTGGCCGGGAGTGTGAGTCACCAGGTAGCTTTCCCACAGCTACCTGAAGAGTAGAGAGCTCTGGGTAATTAGCAAAGAAGGCTGAATGACAACCAGAGTGGATGGAAGGGTCCGGCTGGGCAGGGGAGAGGCTGAAAAGAAGTACTGTAATCAGGAATCCTACGACCACAGAGCTGAGCATGAAATCCCCATCGACACATGCACAACTCATTTTAATGAGGAAGGGAAAATGCCAGCATTTGTGGAAGCACATTCCATAAGAAATCTTTGTTGAATTCTTGTTAGTTTGGATCGCTGGGCAGATGAATACAATTTTCCGGAATTTTAGCTTGCAGTCGGAAGCCCTTGTGATTTCTACAAATGTGTCCTCCAACAATTTCAGCACTGCCTACCCCTGCACCCAAGTCATCACTGAGAAAGATATTGGAGCAGCAGCTGGTGGAACACCAGGGCCTCCAAATCACCCCTAGCTGCCCCCTTCCACTGTGGCATGAACAGAAGCAGCGTGGCAGAGTGGCTAGAGCGCTAAACGAGCTCCTAGTCTTCACGTGATCCTGGAGCTCACTGGCTGGCCGCCTAACCTGCCTCACAACAGGGCAGGACGAAATGGAGAGGAGGAAGATTATCCGAACTGTTGTGGGTTCCTTGCATGGGGGAAGGAGATGATAAACGTAAGTCATTTGAGACTCAGTGTATGACAACGTGACCGTGCGGCAGTCGTAACCACCTTGCACCACCTTCTACGGCAGGTGTGCAAAAGTCCTGATTCTTGGCCAATGAACGCTTGAACAATCTATATGCAACGTTGCATCATGGAACTATTGCATAGGATTTGTTGGGTAAAATCAACCCTTGTGAAATGAGAGAGCTCCTGAATATATTGCTTTCCCAAAACCTGCTGCAGACTTCTGGTCTCCAGGGAGCTACTGCTGATTCTGAAAGGCAAGGGGAGTTGGCCCTGAAAGATGCCAAGGTGGAACTCAGTGAATGGCAGCATGCCTTGCGAAGTGCCAGGGACAAGCCGGCATGTCTATTGTGGTATTATCAGGAGCTGATGAATGACAAATTATTCCTGGATACTGAAATTGCTACAAATGGGTATCTGTTAGCAGGGGAGAAAAGCAAGAGGGTACCACCCCAGCACGTTTCCATTTCACACCATGCCTTCTGTGTCTGGACAAACCTGGTGCTTAGATCCCCCATTTGATCACTGGCTGCTCAATCTGGACACAGTTCCTGTTCATGTGATGCAAGCGCGAAAGTGAATTGGGCAGGAGATCAGTGGCAAAGCTAGATTTGGAGAATCCCTCCGCCTCCACCTCTGGCCCGACCTGTTTAGCTTCCAGGATTAGGCAGGATCAGGCACTTTGGGCCATACAGAAGCTACAGTTGCAAGGTAGCTTTGCAATTATTTGCAATGTTACATAGAATTAATTTTACCCTGCACCTCTCCATACAATCTGGAATACTCCGGAACGTTCCATGGCTGTCATGGTAGCTCAACCAATAGAGGGGGATTCTAAGCCATGATCGACAGCCATTTGTCCCCTGGCAGCCTATGAGGGACAGTCTGCCTAGTTTGGGAGTGTGCAAGGGAATCATTCATGTGTCACGGCCCGTTCTGTTGGCTTTTTATTCTATTGAACCAGGTGTGCATTTTACACAGATATGCAGTTATGTAAATACGCATGGCATATTATTTGATCACAGCCAAAATGTCTCAACGTTTAATAGGTATCTTTCGATTCGGAATAACTTGTATCTATGTGCATATTCAAGGAGTGTTGCTCTCTTCCTTATACATCATAAGAGTGGCTGCATGTTTGTATCAAAGCTGATGTTCCCACACATTTCTTATTTGCATTGATATTAGGTGAAAATCTTGTAGCACAGCGTGGGTTTTTAAACATGCAAGTAAATAAAAGATGCACAAAGAATTTACATGCATAGGAGTAACTCCGTGTCTACCAGTTGATCTCTCTGTAAGTACTGCTGTTGCGTTTATCACATTTAGCAACTACGGCACTAGTGGAGCTGGGGAAAAATCCTTATCACTCACTCCAAATACAGGCTGGCAGTGATGACTGAGTGGCAAAGCCAGTGTGAAGTCGTGGTCAGGAAGGCAGGACTGGGAATCAAGTGAGTTGGGTTCTAGTCTACCCTTAACCATGAAGCTCACTCTGGGCTGGGTGACTCTGGGCTAGTCACAGACTTTCAGCCCAGCCTACCTCACAGGCTTGTTGTGAGAAGGAGATTGAGAGGAGGAGGAGACAAGCTGCCAAGTTGGGTTCCTTCCTTGGAAGATAAAAAGACAGGATGTGAATAATGATAATGATAATGATGCACTCTGCACATGTGCAGGGTTATTCTTTCTTTTATAGGATGGCTTCATATTTCATGAATAAATTAGATAAAATACTGGGCTTCAGTTCTGCATGGGAATTAAAGCCCAGTTCTCCATTTCAGCCATTTCTTTCGTAGTACTTCTTAAGATTTAATGGATTTAGTCAGGTATCGCTCCCTCCAGAGCTCATGGGATTTGGTTCCAGGTACGCCTGTATTAGTCAGCTAGAAACTGATCGCACACGGTGCCCTCTAAATGCGTCAGATTGGAATGCCCATCGTCCCCAGCCAGCAGAACCTCACGTAGGACTAGATGTGTGGTAGCCTAACACACGTCAAGGGCTGCAGCCTACCTCACTGCTCCAGCTTCGGCCTCACCCAGGCCCCTTCGCAGTTCCCTGGGGAGGTTCCCTTTGCTGTGCAGCAACTGGCGGATGAAGGAAAGCAGAAGCACTGGAGGAGGGGCTGCGTGGCGGCGCAGAGCGGCTGCAGGACCCTGGTGACCTTGCAGGGATGAAAAGGAACCAACAGGATCACCGGGCGAGGACTGGGCAGCCCTCCATTAGCCAAGCTCAGGGCCAAAATGGCGGGAAGGTGGGTGATCTGAGCACCCGCCCCCATCCCTAAGCAGTCACTGCACCCCTGTTTAGATCTAAAAAGGGGGAACGGTTTAGCCTCTTGCCTGTGCGTTGGTGCCGCAACACCAGTGCAACTCTCCCGCTCCCAAAGGTGCCAAAAGCCTCGGAGGGAAGAGCAGGCGGGCCCCACTGAACCCTGCTCTCCCCGCACCACCAAGGAGACCTGGACTGAACGCGCCCTCTTGTGGTGACTCTTGGAAAACAGATGCTGGCAGCTGCAGCCGCAGTTCTGGCTGGTTTTGCCCTTTGTGCGTCTGCTGCTAGTTGTGCTTTAAAGCATGGGGTGCCTTGGGGGCCATTCGGAGCTGCCCAGGTGATCCCTTGGTTTCCCTTGTTTCTATGGGGTAGGAGGGCTCTGGTAAATCCCACTCCTCCACTGGTGTGGCCAAGATGTTTTAACTTGTGCTGGGCACCGCCACTCGGAGAAGCAGTGGCCTGCAAGGTCTAGCAGCCATTTTGATCTCCCACAGTCCCCTGAGAGATCAACCCTCTGGGAGATTCTGGGAAAGCATAGGGTGGCTGGAGAGACTTGAAGGCTGGCTTTTTTCAAAACAGGGTGATGGTGGGGGCCCTGGAGATGCCTGCCTGGGGATGCCTGGGTGGGTGTCCAACCCACTTGCCCTTTTGTGATGAGCCTAAGTTTACAGCAGCATCTGAGTCTGGAGGCTGTAAACCAAGACGATTAAAAAAGGCAGCTTACCTGTGTACCTTGAAACTGTGCACTGTTTTGTGCTGCCTGACTGCATGTGCTGGCATGTATTCCATATGGCCTGTTTCTGTGGAAAGCTCTGGCTAGGTAAATGGGAAATCATGTTGCTCAGGACTGCATTAATCCCTTTGATCTAGATTTATATTATTATTATTATTATTATTATTATTATTATTATTACTACTACTACTACTACTACTACTACTAAACTTTTGTATGCCGTCCCTTATGCAAGGCATCTTGAGACGGCTCACAAACAATAAATAAAAATCAGAGACATTAAAAACAGTCAATAAAATCAAATACATTAATGTACTCTTGATTCCTTATCACACAGGTTAAAGCTGCCGGTACTTCATCCACAGTGAAAAACACAATCTATGCATGCTCAGAGGCACCCAGTCGCAACGATCACTTGTTCCTGTGCTTTAAGCGTACCTCTGGTGTTACACAGAAGCAGACTTTGGGACTGGGTGCAGTTGCTACGTGCCTAAGCCTAAAGGGCAAGGAGGGACTGCCGCCTTGATTCCCTGCCATAAATTCTGCCCAGTGCGAATGAAAAGAGCCAGCAGAGCCCATTGTGCCGATGCGCCCACTCACCGCTTGAGGGAGCTCTTTGAGGATCGTGCCAAGGTGGAGGCGCCCTCCCTGCCTGTGCCACTGGCTCCCTGAAGACAGGCTTGGCAACGGGCGCAGAGAGAGGTAAGGGCAACGGAGGCAGGCGCGCCTCGGCATTGCCCCACGAGCCCAAGCAGCGCTTGCGATAGGTTTCCTGCTGGGTTCCTGGCTAGGTCACGCAGCGATGATGACCCAGCCGCACAGGCTCTCGAGGCCTTCTCCACCCCAGCCATTGGGAAATGCTGTGCCTGGCGGGCACCCATCGGAGGCAGGGTGCTGGAGGATGGCACGGTGCCCAGAGGCAGGGATAAGGGAGGGCTGGGCAGCCCGCCTGCACCTGGCACGCTCTGGATGTGATGGACTGCCGCTCCTACCACCCCCAACAGGCAAGGTCAGCTGAAGGGCACCCGGTGGGAGAAGGCTGGCACTAGCACCTCAGTGAGGCCATACCATTTCTCCCCTAAAGCTTTCCTTTCTGCACTGTGCAGCCCAACCCAGCTTCAGAAAGACAAAATGCACCAGGGAGCGAGGCATGATTGCAAATCGAGCCAGGGCTTGAGATTTAGGCACCCGGCCTCCTTCCCCGACACTAAACGGAGGTGGCCAAAGCAGGCGTCCAGACAAAAGGCACGACGGGAGGAGTGTTGGAGGTCTCCACGGCCGCACCACCCTCCACACGCCGGCTGCCTTGGCGTCTGGAGGCTTGCATACCTCCGCTTGGGTGGGGGACCTGGGCTGTGCTCATCACTGCCAGCATTCCCGACCCAGGAGCACCACTCGGTTGGTTCACTCGCCTGTGATTGACTGTGGTGCCTGGGAAGAGGAGAGGCCCGCCTGCATTTTGCTGTCTTTGGTGCCGGCAGCTAGCCTGGCCAGTCTCGAAGCTGCCTGCCTTGCCCTGGGGTGCCACTCACTGCTCAGGCAGCAGCAGGTCTCGGGCCACTGAGGTACTTTTGCCGCAGGGCTGCACTTCCCGTTCCTGCAACTAACGCAGCAGCTTTACAGCGTACTGTGACTGAAAAGGCTACTTTCCTCTTGCAGAAAGCCACCATCCAGATATGCTGGGCAACAGCTCCCATCATCCCCTGCATCATGGTCAATGGCCCTGCTGTCTGGGAGTGATGGCAGCTGTAGCCCAAACACATCTGGGGACAGCAGTGTAGGTGCCAATCATGAGTGTGAAGTCACACACCTGAAATGTTTAAAACAAAGAAAAACTGGCTTTATCTAACCATAAAAGAAGAATATGATGAAATACGGGGAAAACCTGTGCGGGTGGGTAGATTGGGTGAGTTGCGGGGGGGGGGGGGACGGAATTTGCAATTGACAATGGCTAGACTAGCTTCTCCTGGCCTCCTCCTGTGCTTCTAACAGCAGCCTGATATGCCGGTTTCAGGAAGCTGAGCCTCATAGGGCCATGTGTATGCATCCATTGGCTCAAGTCTGTACATGAAGGAAGTGCCTTAGAGCTCAGGACCGGGCTTGGTTTGAAAGCGGCAATACTGCAAGGCTGCAGGTGCAGCCCCTTGTGACTACTTGATCCCCCAGCGCTCCCAGGCTGCCTCACCTTCGGGGTCCTGGCTTCACTGGCATTGGTGCCACAGCGAGGCAGGTTGCGGTCTGGTGCCTGTTAGTACTGGGGTGGTTCTCAGAGGAGCAGGATGGCCGATGGCCGTGAGGATGATCTCATCTGTCTCTGCACTGTCCCTTTTGCACAACTTGTAAAGGTATTGGGGCCCTTCCTGCCTGCCAGCCCCCCTGTTGCGTACTTACAGTAGCAGGTGGTGTATTTTGGCTGTTATTCGGCAGCCATACCCGTGTCTTCTCTTGATTGTGCTGTCTCACCGGATTGCGCTGCAAGAGGCCTTCATATCCCTCTGTATAAATGAGCTTTGATTACCTGGCTTTCCTGCAGCGTTGCCTCTCTTTCTTTCGCAGGGTGTCTGGAGAAGTGCACTTGTGAACATGCATAAGTAGTTCTGTGGCCTGTGAACGACTGTGAAGTTATGTTCTTTCTCATACAACAGGGGTGAGAAGGCATTTTTCTGCCAAGGACTGGATTCTTCAGGGGTGCCCAAAGCAGTGCATGGGCCCCAAGCCAAAAGTGAACATGACAATCCCCGTTCTCTCTCTGTTTCTATAATCCCCCTTTCTCTCCCCACCTAACACAGGGGTGCTTTGCTCCCTCGAATGCACATCTTTTGTGGGGTGGGTCTGGCTGTGTGGATCACTCTCCAAACTTAGAATTGCACAGAGCTTCTGGAGGCCCATTTGAGAAATTTATGAAATTAGAGGGTTGGAAGGAATGAAGGAACTTCAACATGTTTGCTCCAATTTAAATAATTACTGACAGAGGCTTTATCTGGGATCCAGCAAACATAATTCCCAGGCTTCCATCCAGACAGCTTGGACTGAAGACAGAGGAGAGGACTCTTCAGAGAGTTGAGCACTGTGTAAAGAAGCATCGCTGCCTGTGTCATCTGCATGCTCAACCCAGTTTTGCCTCTCTAAAACAGGTCTCCTAGGTTTTTCTAGTGTTTCAGAAACTTAGCAAACCTGTTTAACCAGAAATGAGAGTAGAACCAAAGAAATATGTGTGTGAATGTGTGTCTACCACCCAGGCAATAAAACTTGTATGATAACCCAATGGACCTTCACTGAAACTGTTGTCCATCTCCATCCTTGATCCATTGTCCTGGTGAACACACAACTCCTTTTCATCTGGCACCATGCTGCTGTTTACACCTTGGCTGCAGTCCCATGAATAGGAGAAAGTCTAACTGGGACTTGAATGTGCAGCCTACAGTATTTATGGATACAGATGCATGGACCAGGCTTCCCATCAGTGCTTCTGGGTGGCCTTTGGCTCTGCTATCATGTGCTTTTGCTGTACCCTGTTCTTCATAGGAAATGTCCTTCAGAACCTTGCTCAGAGCTCCTTCATATGCTATTCCTCCTTCTGGTTGTGTGGGTTCACTTCCTGAAACAGGGTGACTGAAATAGGTTGCGGAATCTTGTAGGAACAGATGAACTTAAGGAGGCCCTGGGAGCAGAGTTACAAGAGCTCTGAAATTAAGTTATGATTAAGTGATAAGCGAAGAAAAAGAGGAAAGGAAAAGGGGAGAAATGCTGCAGCTGCTGGCTGACTATTGGAATCCTGATGTTCAGCCCTTGTCATTCCGTGACGCGGTAGCTATAGGCTTCGGTCACTGTTCGCCATGGACTCTTGGATCTTCGATAAGATGTGGTTATCATGGAACTTCTCTTGGATGCAGACGTTCATGTGGCGAAGGGGTTTGAGAGTGTCAGAGAGACTGAGAGCAATGCCACCAGGAAGCCAGGCTGTCTCACTAGGCCGGTCTCCCAGCAGGGTCACCCAAGGCAGAATGTCAAAGCAGAGGCGCCGGGCGAAGATGCATCACCCCATACCAAAACACTGCTAGTGATCCTGAGATGGAGAAACAAATGGGAAAATAGCAAACAGTGGGGGAAGGCATGCTGTTAGAATGGATAATACCAATTTCCCTGGATAAATGTGCATCCAGGTTGCAATACAAAGCACTTCTTTGGGGGCGATAAATGGTGCTGATATGCGGTAATGGCGATAATGAGAGCGGAGGCAGTGCTTGGCTCCATCCTACATGCTGCCGTGCAAGTTCCCACTGGGAGAGAGGGGTTGTTCTACAGAAGAAGCTGGACAGGTGCACAGAAAGCCCAACACAGTCAGTGTTGGATTTCAGAAGAAGGAGTGCGCGTCTGTGCGCGTGCGTGCGCGTGCGTGCGTGTGCGCGTGAGAGAGAGAGAGAGAGAGAGAGAGATTTAGAGCAAAGCAGAAATTAAGATCAAGTAGGGTGGGTTTTTTCGGGATGCCAGCTGCTCATTCACAACTGCATAGGAGCAATCCTCTGCATGTCTCGATGGGAAACATGCCCCACAGTCCCTCGCATTGCCCAGCTGGCAGGGCTGACGGGGGGGATGCTTGGCACTATGGGGCCCCTTTTCCATCTAAATGTGCATTAGAATTGCAGCTTGATAGCCACTCAGCTCATCGCATGGCAGGAGCAGTGAGGAAAGCAGGCCGTGCAGCTCTTCCCAGACGAAGAGACACAACGCAGCACAAACTCTGGCAAACAAGTTGATGTTGGCAATCAGGCGAGTGGGAGAATTTTTTCTTTAACCATGCAATCAAATGGCAAAACGTATTTTGATGCAATAGAAGTGGGAAATGCATTAGCAAGACAGTTGCTCCGACAGTTTGACGAAGTGCCAAACGAGATGGATCTGTGCTCGCGTGCAAAAATGCTCTTTCTTTGAACAAAGACATCCTATTTCAGTGCTTTGGAGCCAGAGGCAGAGCAGAGGGACCAGTCTGGAACATATTGCAACAATCCACTTGCTTTTCCTGCAGTGGCAGCCAGGAGAGCTTCCGCCACAGGGGGAAGCAGTCTTGGCCTCGGTGGTGATGGTGGGATTCAAGAGAGCAGCGGCAGAGCCAGCTCAGGTGGCAAATGCGGGGACTCCTTTTCGGAGCACTGTTTCCCTCCAAAAGACAAGCTTCCAAATACTCGGCCTGTGATATTTCTTCTGAGCCTTTAGCTGGGAATTTAGTACACCATCACCCACACTGACTTCAGGGGGATGTCGGGATGTGTCGGACTGTGCTGAGTTGCAGCTTGATGTCGATGTGTCTTCGGCTTACGCTCATCACTGCATTTGCAGCTCGGTGGACCGCTCAACTTCTGGAACATTTAGAAGGTGCATCACTGTGAAGCAATGCATCACTTCCTCATGCCAAGGTGACGGTTGAGAAGACAGCAGAAATCAAGGTGTCATTTTGACGTTTAACATATAGAAATAATTTTGTTCTGGAAGGCATCAAGTCTTTGGGGAGACTTGAAAAGCTGGATTTCTCTGAGTACAAACCATTTTAAAGTTATGCAGCATCTACACTGTCCATGCTACTGTAGCCTAAAAAAGAACTACGGCCAGTGCATGGATCTGTACACTCTTTAATGGACTCCTTTCTGATCTTTAGTGTCCAGAAGATGAGGAAGAGGAAGAGGAAGCACTCAGCCTTTCAAAATTTACCCCGGTGCAGAGCTCTCTAGGCTAATCAATTGCAGCAGCTTTTAAGTGGAGGAAAAGTTTGTCTTCTTGGTTTATCTTCCCTGCAAAATGGTTACTTTCTTCTGTTTTAGATAGCATTACGTACTGATGGAGGCTATGTTAAAGAATCCACAGCCTCATACGTTCAACTTGCTTGTTTGCCAAGGCCTTGGCAGTTATAGGTGTCCTATAAATACATGTATTTATACTGTTAATTTATATTATTTTATTGAAGTTATTTATGGTTGTGAGCCGCCCCGAGGCTTCGGCGAATGGGGCGGCATAGAAGTCTCCTAAATAAATAAATGAATGAATGTATCAACAAACAAATAAATACACATGCAACATCCTTTCCTTTGCTCTTTGCTCTGTGCTCTGCATATCTTCATTCTCTCTGTTGCCAATAAACTGCATTGGGATAATTATTTCCTGCAAGCATATGCATTCAGATGTGAGTTTTTATGGCAATCATCCACTAGAAGTGAAATTTCACAAAAATTCCAAATTCAGCAAACATCACATAACCGGTGATGCTGGAAAAAAAGGCAACACAACACCCCTGTCCAAATGATGAGAATACAAATTGGATTTTTTTGCAAGTAAATACAAGCTAGGAAAAATATTCTTCAGTATAAAAGGTTACATGGAATGATTGCTATCAGGCATGTCAATTACCACTTCTTGGTATACCTGCCTTTCCTGAATAAAGAAAATCTGTCTAATAATTATAATAATAATAACAATAGCCTTTTAAAGCCACCCCAGAGCCGAAGGCTATCTGCTCCTACTATCAGAAACTGTTTGCCTGTTTGTTTTACTATATTTACCTTCCATTCTGTTTTTTATCAAAAAGGAAAGGCAGCTTCCAAGGCAGCTTACATCCTCCTCCTCTCATTTTTATCCTCATTTTTATTTTACCACCCTCCTCTCATTTTTATCCTCACAACAACCCTGTGAGGTAGGTTAGGTTGAGAGTGACTGGCCCAAAGTCAGCCAGTGAGCTTTCTGGCCAAGTGAGGGCTAGAACCTGGATCTCCTAGTTCCCAGTCCAACACTCTAACCACTATACCACACTACCTCTGACAGTGCTCATGTAACTGGCTTGTCCACGTGAAGTGGTTAGTGGTGGGGAATGGCAGAGATTCCTTAACCAGATGGCTGGTTTCTTTCCTCGCATTCAGCAAACAAGCAGCCACAGATTTCTCATACGCTGCAGCTAAAGCTGCTGGCCAATGGAAGATAACACTTCTGGGATGAAATGCTCTCTCATCCCACGGCCCAGATTTTAGGACAAGAATGAATTTGTTTATTTATTTTATTTACAATCTTTATACCCTGCCCTATATGCAAAAGCGCCTCAGGGCGGCGTACAAAGAATTGTGCCCAATGGTTAGAATATTTATTTTTATTTATTTATTAAAACATTTCTATGCCGCCCCTTGCCGTAGCCTCTGGGTGGCTCACAACATAATAAAATACACATGGGCTGTGTCAGATGCTGATAAAATGTGTCTGTGGAGGGTAAAGGTGCAGCACAGACAGGCAGAAGGGGGGGATCAGCGCCTTCTCCCACCCATCTTTTCCCCCCAAACTGTTTATCTTGAACTCTTCCAGCTAAGAGAGTTGCATCTGGTCTCAAAGTCCCACCATGGAAAAGCAAGATATGGCTGGCGAGAAGGCGGGGGGAGAGGGGAGGGGAAGAGAGAGGGTGATGGTGGGGAGAGAGAACAAGCCCCTTTCTGCCCACCCAGGCTGAGCTTTCAATTGTTACCCTTTGCTTTGCAGAATCCAACAGCAAACCACTTCTCCAAAAGACTCTGTCATATCTTGCTTGCCCCCGAGGCCACAGTGGCAAGTGCAGGAACATGAAACAGCAAGAAAATGAAGGATGCAATGCAGGGCTGCCAAATTGCCCGTGATTGCATCAAAATGGTCTAGGAAGATTCTGGCACAAGGCCTCTGGGTTTCCCATCAGGTTTCACTCTGGAGTCTTTGATGAGGTGAAGCCAAGAATGTTGGCCTTTGCATGGAACCTGGGATGAGAAATACACATGGTCCCCAGAAGCCAAGGAGAAGATTTGCTGGAAAGGAGGACTGAAGACAGGAAAAGGCTTGCCTGGGATGTCGTGGATCGGGGCTGGCAGAAAGGGTCAGCTGAGCAGTTGGGGTCCAGTTAGGGGTGGCAACTGCTTGAACTAGAATGTAGTTCTAAGGAGCACGGAAGGGACCAAAAACACACCCATTTCCCCAGCTGAGTCACTGAAAAAAGTTGTGCTAGGGGCCACTTGCAAAGTAACCAGCAAGAACTGCAGCTTGCTTGAGAATATATCTAGGGGTAGGCACATATTCAGTCTGTGTCACTTCCACTCGCACTTACCTACATGTCTGTTTGGTTCTGGTGCATTGTATTTCTATATAATTTTGCTTTGCATTGCATTTTAAAATATTTAAAACATCCACATGAAACTTTGCATTTGCATCCGTACTTAAATCTGTATTAGCACGTTTGCATGTGCTTTCTCTCAAAAGGCACACATCGACACAATCTAGAGTCCACAACCGCATTTGACTATCCAGAATGTGTGGAAAATGGTGGCCATCTACATTCCCATCTGTGAACATGGTTCAGCTTATAGCAGAACTCGGCCAGATCAACTTCATCAAGGATACCTCAATGCATCCTGGTCTCCAAAGGTTAGGAGCATTAAGTATACATACCACAGCACACCTCCCTTGCTATTGCTGTGACCTACATGCATGTCAATTTTCTGTGTGAATCTGCTGGGAGAAAGAGGATTATGGGTTGAAGTCTTCTCCTGCAAACATACACACCCATGGGAGAATGTGGACAGGCTGCCTTTGAAGTAGAAACCTGCTAAATTAATTATATCATTTTTAGAAGCCCATAGATACTCCATGGTGCTTGTTGGTGGTGTGCCGGTGTCCTCAAAGCGCTGTGTTGATCCCTGTTGCGCCAAACTGCTGGAGGGAGAACTTCGCTACCACTGTGGTAGAAATGTTGTAATGCTCCACCCTGAACCTCACAATCGCTGGGTGCTAGAAGCTCAACCAACAGCTTGCTCAGAGAGGCACCAGGCAGGAGATGAAATCAGACAGAGACATCAAGCTAAATCTCAATCCAGCTTCAGAGGAGAACTGGACCCAGGCTGGGGTGGGTGGGGCAGTCCATCCCTGGTCCACATCAAGTCACATCCCTTGACTCCTAACTTTTCTGGTCAGTTGCTGCAATGGTTTCGTGCAGTGCTGAAAAATTGGCAAGAAAACCCAGACTTAAATATTTATGAAAATGTGTGTGTAAAGCAGCCCTTTTTCTCAAAATATGAAACATAGAAACATAGCAACAGAGTGAGTCAGAAGGGGCCTCCCGGGCCATCTAGTCTGACCTCCGGCACCAGCCGGCTCCGCTCACGACATGCCCACCATGTGGACGTCCAACCTATCCTTGAACACCCGCACCGATGGGGCCTCAACCACCTCTCGTGGAAGCCCATTCCACACCCTCGGGGTCCTGACTGTCAGGAAGTGCTTCCTGGCATCCAAAGGGAACCTTGGCTCCCTGAGACTCTGCTGGCTGGCACCGCTTGGTAGCAAGAGGTTCAGGCAGGAGTTTTCCCAGCCCTTCCAGGAGATGCGGCAGATGGAAGCTTGGGACCTTTTGGTTGACTGCTGTCTTTATGAGGACATACCGCAGAAGTGTCATCTCTTTCCTAGAATCACAGAATAGTAGAGTTGGAAGAGACCTAGAAGGCCATCAGGACCAACCCCCTTCTTAGTGCAGGCCATCAGGTTAAACCATCCCTCTCAGATGGCTGTCCAGCTGCATCTTGAATGCCTCTAGTGTGGGAGAGCCCACAACCTCCCTAGAAAACAGGTTCTATGGTTGTACTGCTCGCACAGTCAGGAAGTTCCTTTTGATGTTCAGCCAGAACCTGGCTTCCTGTAATTAGGTCCTGTTATTCCATGTCCTGCATTCTGGGATGATCCAGAAGAGAGCCTGGCCTTCCTCTGTGTGACAGCCTTTCAAGTTCTTGAAGAGTGCCATCATATCTCCCATCAGTCTTCTTTTCTTGAGGCTAAACGCTCCCAGTTCTTTAATCACTGTCTTCCTTTAAAAGGGGGTTAATTAACAGTGGAGAGCAGGTTGCGAACTGTGGTAGCAGTTACATAATTTTAGGCCTTAGCGGTCTTATGGGGGCCATCCACTGTAGATGTGAACATGCCATCTACAGTGGTCCTTGGACTCTAAGTCCTGTCCTGAGGTCACCACTGACTATGAAAATCTTTACTTTTAAGCCACTGAATGTTGAAGACATGCCTATGTTGTCTAGTTGGAAAACAAACAAACAAACAAAAAAACAATAACCCGCCAATTGTATCAAAAGTTGGGATAGAGAAATCTGTCAGTTTTGGCTTCTCTCAGCTTCTTATTTCTGGTTCTTACTGAACATTGTCCATTCTTATGTGTATTTCTGTGAATGCTTCTTCTAATGCATTTTTATATGCATGTTTGCCTAATATACCTTTTAACAAGCATTTTTCCTAGTATAATGCATTTGTAATGTTTTTTCCCCCCAAGAGACACATTTTATGCATTTTTTGGATTGGAGAAATTCACTGCTAAATTCACAGTGGTACAAACTTAAACTAATAGCTGACTCTTGGTTTGCATAGTAGTTTGAAAGTGCAAACCAGGTAATTTCACAGTAAAATATGAGCTGAACATTTTCTCCCTCTACTCCACTGATCCTAGATAGATATCTGGGTTTGATTGCTAGATCCACGCACAGGATACCCTGGCAGAAGATCAGGAACAAGCATGGCAAGAGAAGGACCAGCAGTCATGAAGGATAGAATTCTATGCATGATAAAAGATGGAAGTCCACCAGCTCTAAGCTCCCCGCAGCAAGTCCTGCTGATTAGAGATTTGTTGGGGAGTTACAGGACCTTCTTCTTTTTAACCATGCATAGGATTGTGCACTAAGAAGACTGTTTGCTTCACTTGCTATGGCAGATGCAAAGCTAATTCGGAGATTCTTGGACGCTAATATGATTGATACAGGGACAATTATTAATCAGTGGCCTGCCTTTGTCCTGGGACAATCTACAATAATTGTGCGTGGGCAATAAAGTATCTAATCTGATGTGCCTTGGGGACAGTCCTACGCACTGCATGCAGAGGTGGCCTCACTGGGGAGGACCAAGCAGAGCTGTGCAAGTAGGAGCATCCAGAGCAGCATTATACCAGGTCAGGCAGCTCGTCCACCAAGCTTGGCATCTCAGGGGAAGCTGTCACCTCCTAGGGCAGAGCTGTGACCTCCGGTGCCTCATCCATTGCAGCTTTCATTTTGAACTATCCATGGTGCTCCATGGTGGTGAGCCTGTTCTGGGAATGGTGTTCACCACAACGGACAGCTCCCTCAAGGTGGCAGTGGACAAGGAGCCCCGCCAACATAGGAATTGCCAGCCACACTTGCTGCTTTGTCTCCTTGCTGGACAGTGGCTCTCCAAGTCTCAGGCTGCAAGAGATCCGTCCTCTTGCTTGTTCTCTGGTTATCTTCTAAACCTGAAATGTCAAGGATTGACCTTTTCGCATGCAAAACAGATGCTGTGCCACTAAGCTGTGGCCTCCCTATCAGAACAGCTTCCAACAGTGGGTGGGAGTTGTTCTTTCATCCATCCATCCATCTCTCTCTCTCTCTAGGTTCCCAGACTCTTGGCCTGACCTTGGCACCAGTCAGAAGCACAGGATCAGTCTTGGGGCCAAACGCGTGTGGGCATGTTCAGAAAGCGTTTCGGGCTTTGCAGGCCTGATGTTGTCAGGGCAACATTCTACTCTTCTTATTGTGTCGAGTCCTACATGAGTGAGCAAAGGGCTGGCCATTGTGCTGG
The DNA here is from genome assembly GCF_004798865.1 of Varanus komodoensis. Classification (NCBI taxonomy): domain Eukaryota; kingdom Metazoa; phylum Chordata; class Lepidosauria; order Squamata; family Varanidae; genus Varanus; species Varanus komodoensis. Next base: position 332,341 of record NW_025335954.1, read on the forward strand.
CCCAGGATGAAGGAAAGCGTTCATGTTCACAAGGGAAAGAGACAGGGCAGGCAGCGGTGCCATCTCGCCTGGTTTCAGCCACACGAGGTGTGCCTTGCTGAGCGCTGCCCGGAATGGCAGGGCAGGTTGTAGCTCACTCTGCTGCTGTGGAGGAGATGGCTTCAGGACACAGAGAGATGAAAATGGCTTCTGGTTTTTGGCTTAGGATCCATGAAGCATCATTACTTTAATTGCCATGGCTTCTACTGTCTGCATAAGCTTATGCCCATAGCAATGGGGGGCCAACTTAACCTTCCTACCTTGCCCATCCACATCTTCAAAGCTCAAGAGGATATCAGAACCATGCTCCTTTCTTTTGTCTCTCTAAAATTTGCAGAAGCAGCCGGATTTCCCCTCTTCTGCCTCCTGCTTAATGTATGCATACGTGTTCATAGTATGAAAGATACTGCCAGTATCTTCAAACCTTCAGGAAAAGGTCGGCAGCACATTTCTCCATATCATTTCTGCCTGCAGGTGGTGGCTCTGGGGGAATAACACCTCTGAGTGCTCTCTCCAGAACACTCTGGAAAGTCACTTCAGGAACAAGAGTGCTCGTCCGCCTTCTCTTTATGCACAGAGGCTCTTGGGTTGGGAACATTCAAACATCAGTTGCTCCTCTCTGCATCTGCCAGTTGCATCATCCTGTGCAGAGTATGCCCTTGCCAAAAGTAGGTGGAAAAACCCCATGCCCTGGCTGCATTGGCTCTGCTAGATTCCAGGTGTATTGCATGTACAATAATGGATGCATTGAAGGACAGCTCATTGGTTTGTTTGTTGCATGTAATATCCTGCCCTTGTAGTGCAAATGGTGCTCAGGTAATAAGTCTGGGGAGCAGAAGTATGCGTGGTGAGGACCACTGCACTGCCCTCAACAAGGATGGTCTCATGTGGAGTCCTACCTTCACTCCTTTGTAATGTGAGTCAAGGAAATTCTGCTGTCGGGTTGCCCATCGGCCAACTTTTGCCCACTTTTGCTGTTGGAAAGAAGGGAGAGCCCAATTCGATTATGCAAATGAGCAAATGTTATGCTTGCCCAAGCTTGCCAAATTCCAGTCCAAGGGGCATTCCAACTCATGCCTGTACCGGCTGTTGCACATTTTTGAGATGCATGCATGCGTACCTCTGATGGGTGGAGCAATCCTATGCCACCCAGAGGACCACCAGGTGGCCACAGGATCACTCAGATCCTCAGTGAAGAGGTCAGTAAATTACTCTGACCTCATAGGCAGGGATTGGCGTGCCAATCCAACCCTCCCAGCAGCGCAGAAGCAGCCAGCTCTGCCCAGCTGCATCTCTGAGGTCAGAAGAACAGTCTCAGAGATGAGCTTTTGGACCATCCCAGCAAGGCGGGGATGGAAAGAGACCGGTGCAACCGAGATAGGATGCATGCTGGTAGCACCTCAGCCTTCCCCCCTCCCATTCTGAGGTGCTCAGCTTAGCTGGAATCAGGGATCAAAGTGTTTTGCAGGGTGGGAGGAAAGCATAGGCAATCTTCACCTTTGGAGAATTATGGGCAACCTGATTGGTTTGTGCCCTAAAACATTTTCTGTGCATTTTTCGGAAGTACATGTTTTAAATGTTGTTCAGTACATTTTTGTGAGGTTTGTGATTCACATGGTAAGCATAGCAGTGTATGGACTACAGCATTCAGACCCGGGAGATGCAAATTCAGTGAATTCTGGTCAAAAACAGGCTCAAGCAAATTTCCCAAATATCTCTAATCTGATATTACAGCACTGCTTTCATCCCATGGGGAGAGGAAGGGGAAGCCAATGCAGGTGTGCCCTTTTCAGGGACTGAAGGCTGACAGAGCCAGTGCAAAATGGAAAATTGACAGCTCTGGTTTTATAAAGGAAATACAAAACCTGGACCAGGAAGACTAAGGTAGAAACAAGCAGCATACTAGAAAGAGGCTGGAGTGACATACTGTTTGTGTGGTAAGACATCTGAGGTTGGGCAATAATAAATTTGGGAGCAAGTTCTCAAGCAAATTCTCCTAATTTAAATTTGCTACCAAAAAAATCAAATGTATTGAGTTGTTTTCAGAAGTGTTCCCCCACCTGCAGAACTCCTTTATTCCACTGACGCCTTCCAGATCTTCATTATTCCACATCATCAGGCAGGTCTCACTTGCTCATCTGCTCATCTTGCACTATAAGGGAGTGATCCTATGGCCCCTAGACATAATCTGGTGGTAGTGGGGGGCATAGGATAAATACAATTTTGATTTCCAAATTCCCAGAGACAGGGAAAATGAGGAGAGAGAGCATTCCGGGAGGTGGGGAAAAAAGGAGACTGACCCCAGCTGGATACAAGGTACCCTGCCTGGACTGCAGCCTCCTTCCTTCCTTCCTTCCTTCCTTCCTTCCTTCCTTCCTTCCTTCCTTCCTCTCAGAAAGCCTTCAGCCAGATGCTTGAGTACAGCCATCCAGCTAGAAGGCTTTGCAGGTGGTGGAGGGAGGCAAAGGTCCCTCTGCTGCTTCTCCTGGGCTGCACTGCCTGCCTATGTGTTTGTTGGCTTATGAGCATCAAGGGTGCAGTTGGCCGGAGTGCACCTGAGTTGGGATGCTGCTGGGGCTGCTGCACTTCATACTTTTAATGATTACATTTGATCTTATCATTGCTCTTGTCATTGTCCTTATCATAGTTGTATTCTCTTTTGTGGGATACATCATGTTATTGCCTTAAAATTCATAAACAAGATTGGAGGTCTCTAAACATATTAGTGTTGCTTATGATTCCAAAAGCACGGTGCTTGCTATCAAAACTAAGCTCAGATTCAGCTTCCTGGAGGTCAAGTGATGCCCCAGAACAAGATATTGTTTGTGTCAGTGTGACGGGGGAGAGGCCCTTGATATTGTGAATAGCGTCAACTGTGGCCTGGCCAAGCCCATGCCTTCAAACCTCCCCAGTCCCAGCTCTAGGGAACCTCCCAGTCCGGGAGAGGACCGTTGCGGGAACATTGGAAGGCATGGACCTCGTCTGCTCTCATCATCTTCAAGGTTTCTCCTTGTTCAGGAGAGGTTGCTCTGAGAAAGAAAGTTCTGGAAGGCTGGGGGAGCATTTTCCTAGGCTAAGCCTTGTCTGAATGCAGAAGAATAAATCCTGAATCTGAAAAAAAAGCCAAAAAGCATGCCCAGTATGGGTTGAACTGTTTTGTGGTGATTCCTTCTCCACTGAAATTTTCCTTCTTTTTTATATATACTCCATTGCTTTGGTCTTCTCCCAAGCATGGAAAGATGTGTGTGTGTGTTTCTTTGTGCAGGAACACAAATGTTCCTCACTCTCCCTGAATATTAGGAATAGGGAGAGGGATAGCTGCCTTCTAGCCTCACCTGGCATTCAGTGGGATGATTGAGTTTTCATCATACTTAGAGCAGAACCATTGAAATACATGGGACTTGACTACACCATGATTAATTTAAGTCACACGGATGTCAAATGGCCGCCTTTAGGTATGACTAAGTCTGGATCGAACCCAAGGTGTAAAATTTTGCTTGACGAATGGTTGGTTCAATATGTAATGGGCCCCTTCAGTTATTCATTATGTGAGAGAGGAGGAAAAAGGTAATCTCTGTGGGAACATTTCTGAGAGTATTAAGGAGCATTAATGGGAATAGCTCATATTCAGAACACAGTTTAATATAAAGTTCTTGTGCCTTTTCCTAAACCAAGAGTGTGTGTGATCTATGCTTTGAGAGATACACACAGAGAAAGAGGCAAAGGTGGGTGGGTGGGGGGTGGAGGAGGAAAGTTTGGGTCTCCCACAGTTATGGAAAATGTGTCCTTCCCACTGCTTGCGGGGACTAACTGATGATTCAAGCTCATCTCAAGTGCAAGCATACATAAATGAACATGAATATTCATAGTTTTCCCACCCTGGTTGTGACCACTCTGAGGGCAAGCATGGCCTATGGGAGACAGGTGTGGAATGCATGCATACACTTGCAATGTTAGCAGCTGCACAAGCTGAAAACTTAGTTTAGAAACACATTTTATGGAAAGCCTTCAAAAGGATCCAGTCTCAGATTGAACATCTGTTGCATTTTGGTGTTCCTTCTGTCTGGGTTAAACCTCTGACATTTCACATTCCAAAGGTAGAATAGCAACTCTCTCTGTGGTCCAAGCACCACACCAAGAATGGAGATACATGGAATGCTTCCTCCTACGGATTGAGCTGATAGTACAGCAGTGTTAGGCATGGGCCATAAGTGATAATTACGAACAAAGAGGAAAGAAGATGAGGTGCCTGGTTCCTTCCCTCCCAGCCATTGATAGAGTCCATTGATAAAAGCAGAGGGAAAAGGAAGGTCAGTGGAGGCTGAATTCCTGGGAGCAGCTAGACTTGACACTAACCACAGCTGATGGTTCTTCCATTAGCCATTGTTAGTTTTTCTTTAAATGAGAACATGTTTGAAAAATGAGAACCATAAAAGCATATATGCATGTATACAGGATATTTCACTGATTTTGAAGGACTCCTATGGCATGTCCAATCTCACCTCTTAAGCTTCATATACTGATAATATGAAGTCAATAGTGGGTCAGATCCAGGTTTAAGTTAGTTCAACTTTGCAAGGAGGAGTCAACTTGTCTACTCATTTATTCCCCTGGTAGCTCCTCAAGCCCCACGCAAATGCTCCCTAGAGAACCAGGAGGCACCATGGAAGAGGGTGAGCTGTGCTGTGAATGGGAGAGAGTAACCCTAAACATCAAGCAAGGGGACTTTGCATTAGCTGAGACGCTTCTCTTGAAGAAAATCCATTTCTCTAAGGGAGGCAGATCTAGGACCCAAACGACTGTAGTACAACTGGAAAAAGGTACTGGGGGAAGCATCGGGAAAAATGAGGTTCAACAGAAGAGTTTGAAACCACAGAGGGATGTGGGCCCCAAACACATGGCTGGAAGGCCAAGAGCAACTCTCAGTGCTATATACAAAAGGCACATCTTTCTGTAGTCCCCGGACAGGAAGTGGCAAATATAAGACACAGACCTGGTACATAACCAGGAAGCATGCAAAAGTCACTTAACAGTGGCATTGACTGGGAACGTTGGCCATGTGTCTCAATCAAATTTAACATGACACCTCTTTGCAACAGCTAGATTTCTGTGTAAGTAGAGGGCCTGCGATGCTGGATCCGGCTGCGTGATCAGGAATGGCAGAAGATCCCATTCCACCCCTCCTCCGTCTTTCAGGATGCTCTGCTTTGCACCTCTCAAGGGGTGCAAAATGATGCTCCACATACCTCCTTAGGACCTTTGAGGCTAGGATAGGATCCTTCCCATGCAGGTGCAACAGACTTCGGCTGCTCACCTGGCTGCTCGGCATGAGTCCACCAGAGCACGCATGGCACTGCAACCGCCAGTTCTGGGGACCAAGAATGCCGCGTGCACCTCCCTTGCCTCCATGCAGCCACCCCCAGCTGCTTGGTTGAAGGCTCTGAGCTTTGGAGTTGCACGGCAACCTGAGTAGGTGGGGAGGGCTGGCTTGGGATACAGGACATGTAATGCAGCCAGACCTACAGAGCTGCTGTGCATTCGGCCGCCTTCATTTGTTCCTGTGCATGAGCGCCAGATGGGGAGAGAAACCAGGGTCTCTCGAACCCCATGAGAATCCCTCCATACATGGATGCTAGATCTGTGTATGGCCAAGGATTGTGCCATGGATGTATAGTATTTCAGCCACAAAGTATTTTTCCTTGGGAATCTTAGCACTAAGGGATGTGGAATACAAACTGGAAACACTGACTAGAAATTTGCTTCTGAATTCATGAGAATGAAGAAAAAGGATACAAGAATCTTGTACCCCTGAAACAGAACTTTTATTTAAGCAGCATTTTAAATGTTAATATTATTGAATTTTATTTGGCCAGGGCGGCTTATTTTGTCTACTGTATATATTTTAATTGTTATTGTTTTAATTTATTTTAATTAAATTAAATTTAATTAATTTAATTAAAATAATTTAATTTAATTTAAGGCTTCGACAAGGGGCAGCATAGAAATGTTTTAATAACTAACTAACTAAATAAATAAATAAACTTTCTCTTCAAAACCAGGAATGTCCCTGCCATTAACTAAATTGTGGTCTTTTAACATTGCAATGTGTCGTGTTGATCTGTTTATCACAGAATCAGTGGATAGACTGAGTGTATCCGTGGTGCTGAAGCTATGCAGAAAAAGCAGGCTGTTACTCAGAATCAGAATTTCATGACTTTTGTATAAATTTACTCAGTTTGTATCTCATGAAGTTAAATACTTCTAATGTACACTCAAATCTGCTCTTTTCAAAATGTTGAGACACTATTTCTCACTAAAAAGAAGTACACAAAATGCATAAAGAAAAATGCAGGCAACAATTCTATTCAGGGACAATAAGCATAAAACCAGATTAAAATGGCTAGCCAATACTGTGCACACCAGGAAAATGGCATACGCAAGTGCCATAATGGAAGAAATGTGAACGAAAATGTGAAAAAAATCCACACACACTTTTTTTCCTGCCAATATAGGAAACAAATGCAGAAATGGGCTGAAATGGACATGAGATTGGGCAGCAGAGAAGCCAGACTTGTCAGATTCAACTTCTTCCTCAGAAAGGCTTTATCCACATGTCCCCATGGCTTGCTGGAAAATCAGTGTTCATAGGCCAGCCCTTTCCAATCTGGGTTCCGCCAAAAGTTTTGGCTTACAGCTCCCATCATCCCTGACAATTTAGCATGCTGGCTCAGGCTGATAGACAATCTAAGCCAAACACCTGGAGAGATCCAGAATGGGGAAAGCTGATGCACAGGCACCAGCTTGGTTTATTCTTATTCTCTCCTGCAAATGTCCATGTCTGAGACACTTGTGAAATGCGCTGTAATAAATCAGATTCCTTTTTCTGTGTCTGTTATTCTGAAGCATCTCATTTTACAGGAGTGCAAATACAGCTTCTGCGGAGCACCATTCTTCTTGTCCTGCACTCTGAGGCCTTGCTACCTAACGCCACTAGCAGGGACAGATGGAGGCATCCGCTTGCATTAGGTTCCCTCCTTCTCCATGGCTTACCTCTCTTCGAAGAAAGCAAACATGGTTGTGGTTAACATGAAAGAGATGCAAACAAGCAAGACTGCAGTGCAAGCAATTTTGGTGCATGAAAGCTACCCAGTGAGTGTGTGATGTTTGGTGCTGAAGCTGTTAGTGGCGAACTCATTGCTTGAAGGCAAGCCAAGCCCTTGATGAAATATTCTATCTCAATCTTCTCATTCCCATGCAACCAAGCCCAGAACCTCAAACATATATAGGGAGAAATCTCCCACTCCCACATCACAGGGGCACTCGGTCTCCTCCAGACTCCTCTCTGCTCGTCCTTGGTTGCTTCCTTTGCCTTCAAAACTCTACTCTTCCCAAGGAGCCACAATGAGCCGGCAGTTCAGTTCCAGATCCTTTTCGACAGGTGGAAGGGGCTACTCTGTCTCTGGCAGTGGCTTCCGAGTGGGCAGCAGCTCGACTTCGGTCCTTCCAGGGGGAGTTTACACAGGTGGCTTTGGCAGCAGAAGTCTCTACAGCCTCGGGGGAAGCAAGCGGATATCCCTGGGCCTAACTTCTGCTGGTTCCCGAGCAGGTCACTTTGGCTTTGGTGGAAGAAGTTTGAGTGGTGGGCTAGGATACTGCAATGTTAGCACAGGCTTTGGAGGTTTTGGTGGTGGGGTAGGCTTTGGCGGTGGTGCTGGCTTTGGCGGTGGTGTTGCCCTGGGCAGTGGCGTTGGCCTGGGCGGTCCTCTTGGTGGTGGTGGATATGCCTTCCCAGGCCCAGCACCTGGGCGAATACACAATGTCATTGTCAACAAGAACCTCCTGGCTCCTCTGAACATGGAAATTGATCCTGAGATCCAAAGGGTTCGGGTGCAAGAGAGGGAACAGATCAAGACCCTCAACAACAAGTTTGCCTCTTTCATTGACAAGGTAAGACGGGACACGGGAAGTACTGCATCACAAAAGGAAAAAGGAGAATGCGGAGGACAAACAGGATGGAGTATTTTTAAAACCAGGAATGAAGAACATTTCACACACAGTACAGGTGGTTTGAATGATGTAATTCAGCGTATAGATATTTTTCTGAATGCCTAATGGCATAAGAGAGCCAGTGTGGTGTAGTGGTTAAGAGCATGGGACTGGGACTCAGAGGATCTGGGTTCTAGTCCCCGCTCAGCCATGGAGCCAACTGGGTGACTCTGGGCCAGTCACAGACTCTCAGCCCAACCTACCTCACAGGGTTGCTGTTGTGGGGATAAAATTGGAGGAGGAGAATGATGTAAGCTGCCTTGAGCCCTTTGTAGGAAAAAGGCAGGATATAAATCGAAAAATAAATAAATAAATAAAAAATAAGGAGGACAAAATCACTAGGCCTGAAGGTTTTGGTATTAAGGTTTGGGAACTATTTTAATTCTAGGGCAAGGACATTTTTCAAACCTTTGCTTGTGTGTTAGGAAGAACTTCCTAGCTGTAATTCAGCAAAGAAACTGGTTACCTCTGGGAAGATTGTTGAGAATCCTTCCTCTATTTGGAGGTTGTCCAGAAAAGGTTGGACAGACTATTCCCAGAGATGCTTGCAGTATCGGAAGCATATCTTGTCTGGGAGCAGTGGGCTGGATGAGACGATTGGTTGGGCACTGTTCTAACTATGTGAGTCTATTCATTCAGGCATTTGCAAAAAAAAAAAAAAAAAGGATAAAACAGATGCAAAACACAATTCAAACTGTGACTTGTATGCTTCTAAATTTGCCGTGTATGTCATCCGGATTCTTTGACTTCAGGAAGCTTGGGTACCATCTTCTCATTCTGCTCTGGTGCAAGCAAGCTAATTTTAGCTTCTTTGCCATAGTGCTGATCACAGGTACTCAAAAATCTGATTCTGTAGCTTGCGAGGGCTCACATTCTTAGGAACTGTCTAATATACCATTATACTAGCATTGCCCTAAATTTAATCCATTGGTGGGAGTAACGGTTGGCTTAATTCAGCAGAAGGCGGCTCTGAAATGAAAATTGCACTGACATTGACCTCCCATTCTTTTAGGGCTTTGGGTAACTTTGCAGTCATGTTTATACATAGGTGGTAGTGAATCACAAACAGTTGGATTCCTGAAAGGTCATTTTTCTCCAAAGCAAGTGTTTGGGACATGATTTTATCAGTGCTTCTCAAATAAGGATTCCTCTTCCTAACATTGTGAGATAATTTTTTGGGGCTTTAAATAAAAAGATGTTTTAGACAGCAGATGAGCCAAGCATACTGCTTAAAATGCAAGTGGAATTCTTGCGGAATCACCTCTCTCATTTTATTTGCTTTCTCCCTGAGGTATGAATCAGTTACTGGGGAATACAATTGTGGGGCATCTGGTGGCCTGAGTGTTGGACTGGGGACCCAGGAGAGCTGAACTCTAGTCCCCACTTGGCCAAGAAGCTCACTGGGTGACTTTGGGCCTGTCACAGACTCGCAGTCCAACCTACCTCACAGGGTTGTTGTGGGGATAAGATGGAGAGGCTCCAGTCCTACACACAAACCAATACACCACACTGGCTCTCAACATGACAGTTCTCCCCGCTGAAAGGTGAACTGGAAGAGTCCAGGAAAGGGAGTGCAGTTCCTCATGACAGTTCAGAAATTGCACCTTGGTGTAAGCAAGGATATTTTTGCCATCATTCTCTCTCTTTGGATTTTCCATGTACAGCATTTGTCCTTTTGCAGCTCTCTGAATGCTTTAAGAAGTGTCGCTATCCTTTAGATGGCAAAATTTCAAGAAAATTAATGCAGATGTAATATCCCAACTCAGTTAAAACCACATTTGACACTTACAATGGCAATTTTATGCCAAGCTCCCTTTCAAACATACGCTTTGGACAAGTCGTCGCATATATATTTCTTCAGCAACTCAAAACAGAATCCGTAGCTGTATTAGACCCCTTTAATTAAACTAATAGTTATTTCAAAGCTACTGACAGAGTGACAGAGAGAAAGTGAAAAGATTTAATCACACAGACACTCCAGTCAAGAAAGGGCTAGAAAAATGCAATGCACATTCGCCAAATATAGGCAGATCTACGCATATTCTTCCAACTTCTCCAAATGTTCCAATGCAGTTCTCATGTAAGAAAATCCAGTTCAAAGCAGGTACTAATGTTGCATGCAAAACTGTGTGTTGGGAACAATACACACACACACATTGTGTGTGTAGGGTTGAGAGGAATCTGCCCACGGTTGGGATTCTGGTGGTTTCCTGGGCTTGGCTCCCAAGACTCCTGTCTGCTTCGCAGAGTCCCAGAATCTGAATTCCTGACAACTGTGCCCAGCATTTGTGGGGCGGGCGCTGAAAATCGAGCCCCATGTGCTGTGCAAGCTGCACTGCTTGCATGTCGAAGAGCAGCTGTGCAAATGGAGGCCATTCCTTGCACTGAAGAAGGCCAGTCCAAAGTCACTCTCACCTGAGTCGATAATACACAGAGATGAGGAAAAAATATGTTCAGTTCACTGGTGAATATGAACTTGACTTCTTTTGCAACTTGGCACCAAATCATGAAACAAAGTATCCTCCAAAATACCTGGTTTTCTGAATTTTTACAGTGTGATGTTCCAGACAAAACATGCACACAAAAAATGTGTATAATGGGGGAACATGCCCCCAAATTTCTGTCTTTCTAATAGCAAAACCAATATTCAAATGATTATATTAGGAAAACTGCTTACAAATTTGTGCATGTTAGATAATATTGCCTGCAAAATTGCATACATGAGGAGAAATATGTGAAAAGTTATGCATTTTAATTTTCTTCAACATCTCACAGTTTGAGAGGCACTGAAACTAATGCAGGCTAAAGGAGAGAACCTGTCTTTGGGAGTGCTGTCCATCTTTCAGGTGCTTAAAAGAGCAGCTGCTTCCCACTGCCTCTGGCAGAATCAGCTTCTTCCTTCCAGATGCCCAGCATGGCTGCCCTCCAACAAAGGCCAGTCCTACCTTTTTGTCAAGGAGTAACCAAGGGTTTCCGAGCCCCACATTGGGAATTATTTGGCAGCAGCACCTGGTCCTCCTGCCAAGCTTTTAAAATCATTACCTCGTTAGTTCTTACAACATCCCTCCAGGCTAGCTTTCTTATCACTGAGGTTCTTGTGTTACAGATGAAGGATCTGAAGCATTGATCTAGGTAGTCTTTTTCCCAAGGCCACCCAGCATGTCCTTGGAAGAGTCAATCTGTGTTCAGTTCCCACAGTGTAAAAGCTTGTGTTCTGGAATAATTTGAGAATGTCTTCATAGCTGTGTTAGGAAACAACCGATAGGAAATGCACCTGTGTATTCCATATATTTGCAAATATACAAGGGGTGTTCAAAAAGTTTCCGCACTTTTATATTTTATTAATGTATTTCTTATTTTTTTGCTGATGGCATTAAAAAGTTGGGAAAACGCATCACAAAGGAAGGTGACTATGTAGAAAAGTGTAATTTGTTTTTGAAATTCTTAATAGAATTTTTAAAAGTGCAGAAACTTTTTGAAGAACGCTCATATTTTTTATTGGTTAAGCATAAGTCAATTGATCACAAAGGAGAGGAAAAGAGCATGACTGGATTATCAAGATCAGTGCATACTCACTTCTAAGGCTTTCCCAGTCAGTCAGTCAGTCAGTCAGTCAGTCAGTGTATTGCATTTAGCCATAGGCCATTACAAATTAACAAGGTAAAACATTGAATTAAATAAAACCATCAATCAAACATATTAAAACATAATACTAAAAGACGGACAAGGTGTAATTCAGGACAGTGTCCCCTTCAAAGACTCCCTAGTCCTTATCTTTTTAGCTGGAAGAGCTAAAAGAGATTCTCGGTGGGACATGTGCACATCAACATCTGACAACAAAAACACTGACTTCTCAGGATCAGAGTAGGCATTGAAGGAAGGTACTTTGAGCGAGAAATGTGTGAGGCATTCATTTTAGCTCATATTTGATCAGAGTTTACTCAGTTTGCATCTTCTGGAACAAACACAGACTCAGATGTACAGTAATTTGTGGCCAAAGTTCGGACGTTTCTGACTTTTCAATATTATTTGTACACCCCCCCCCCACATTGGACAGCATGGGTGCATTTGAAAATTGTCCACAAAGATAATGCTAACAAAGACACTTTAATCAATGAAAGAAGAATGGATATATATCAAAGATGTGCACAGTTTAGGAATACATATGGAAAACTATGCACAAAAAATGCATGGATTTTCATGCAAGAATAAAAAGAGGTTTAAGTCTGATGTGGCCTTGAGTCAGAATGAGCTTAGAGATAGAATTCTGAGAACTTTGGTAAGCTCAAAGTTTGCTGATTCTCACTTCCCTATTTTGAGCAGTTCTTCAAGATAGGGAATATGTGGCTCAACAGAACTGAAAAAGAAAAAGGCGTTGGAGTTATTGTGGACAACAGGCTAAATATGAGCCAACAATGTGATGCAGCTGCAAAAAGGGCAAATGCTATTTTGGGATGTATTAATAGAAGTATTACTTCCAAATCATGAGAAGTAGTAGTTCCTCTATAATCCCCACTAGCCAGACCTCATCTGGAACACTGTCCAGTTCTGGACACCAAGATTTATGAAAGATGCAGAAAAATTAGAAGAGGGCAACAAAAATGCCCCAGGGATTGGAAACACTGCCCCGCGAGGAGAGACTGAGACAACTGGGCATGTCCAGCCTAGAGAAGAGAAGGCGGGGGGGGGGGGGGGGCAGAATGTCCCTCCCTAAGTACCTCAAAGGCTGTCACAGAGAGGAAGGGCAAGATCTCTGCTTGCTGGCACCAGAGTGCAGGAGACAGAATAATCAGTTCAAGCTGTGACAACCCAGCTTCAGGCTGGACATCAGGAAAAGCTTCCTCACTGTAAGAGCAATACAACAGTGGAACCAGCTGCCTAGAGAGGTGGTGGGCTCTCCCACACTAGAGACCTTCAGAAAGAAACTGGACAGACATCTGAATGGGACGGTGTAAATTGGTGTCCTGCAACAGTGGGGGGTGGACCCAGTGGTCTTCATGACCCCTTCTAACTCTACTATGGGACTGGAAGTTTCTGAGGTCAGGTCTCCACTTCTGAGGCGTGACTTCTCTTTGCACCCTCAGAAGGAGAGATCTAATCCAGGCATTGGCTTCTTCTCAGAGAATTTAGGATAGCATCACCAACAATACTATGCTTCAATTGTTATCTTAGTTTTTAGGAAGGGATCCTATGCCTCTTTGGACAGAAAATGTCCTACATTTCCCAGCATGAATGGCTTGAGGGACTATGGGAGTCTTGGATCTTTTTCTGTCTAACATTCACAAACTGCACTTTTAGTCTTTTATGTAAGCCCCATTTGATATAATTTGATGCATTCCAGATGGAAATGTTTAAAATAATATATTATTTTAAACATTTCCATCCAGGAATATTCCAAAGGATTGTGGCCTTTGGAGAGGCTTCTTTGTTAGTGTGCATTTAGAAACAGTCTTATCCAGCCTCTAAGGTGCTATACAAATACCAAAACAGTAGTTGCAGTTGCTATTTATCAGTGCTAACTGCAAACTAGTAAAGGAATAAAAGAGAGAGATAGTTGTTTTTTTTAATAGTGTAGGCATACCATAAAATACCTTTTAGGCACTGCTCAATAAAACTTAAGAAAAAGAAGGCAACAGAGCCTCATGCGACTCCTTATTAACTTTAGAGTGGGGTTCGAGGTTTTCTTTATGTTCTGCTCTTTCTCCTGCTCCAGTAATCAAGCCAACAAGGTATACACAAGTAAGGAGCAGGAATATGTTGAGCAGATTCATGCACCTGCAATCAGAGGTGTGTGGGGAACCCAATGGGTGGGGGGGAAATATGATGAACTTTCAAAATATGGCCCATAAAATCTGTTCCATTAACCCTGCACTGCTGCCGACTTTCTTGTAGTTGTTCAGTTGCAAAGTCGTGCCTGACTCTTCGCAACCCCATGGACAACATTCCTTCAGGCTCTCCAGTCCTCCACCATCCCCCGGAGTCCACCCAAGCTCACACCAACTGCTTCAGTGACTCCATCTAGCCACCTCATCCTCTGCCATCCCCTTCTTCTTTTGTCATCTATTGTTTCCAGCATTAGGCTCTTCTCCAGGGACTCCTTCCTTCTCATTAGGTGGCCAAAGTATTTGAATTTCATCTTCAGGATCTGGCCTTCTAAAGAGCAGTCAGGGTTGATCTCCTCTAGGACTGACTGGTTCGAACGCCTTGCGGTCCAAGGGACTCGCAGGAGTCTCCTCCAGTACCACAATTCAAAGGCTTCAATTCTTCGGTGCTCAGCCTTCCTTATGGTCCAGCTCTCACAGTCATACATTACAAGTTGCAGACTTTATCTGATTCTAATCTAGACAGCATGTGAACTTCCAGTTTTAAAGCAGCCCATGATCTGTGTGTTTTTTTTTTTTAAGAACTGAAAATCTACATCAGACTGAGGAGTCTGCTCCACAAATTTGTGCAAATTGGATAAGTCTGTCCAGATTGCGTAAATTTGTACAAATCACAAGTGGACATCTGAATTTCACACAAAACTGAAATGAACTGTCAGAAAATTCAAAGTGGCCAAGGTGGAGCATGTGGGTCACATGATAAAAATAGGAGGCTTTTGTGAAAAATCCTAAAACAAGAACAACAGCCATAATTCTTATCTATCAAGTTGGCCCCAAATTGTGCAGATTGAGAGCTGCATAAATCATGCTAGAGATTCTAGCTAAAGAGACTCACATTTTTTGGTTTCAAACTGGTGCAAACATTGCAGGCAGTTTTGTGGAAGCTGATGAGCCCCTCCCTGCCTGACTCCGTCTCCTTCTGGCCATTGGGTCAGAAACGCATCAAAAGTCTGCTGGACTCTAGCAGAATGAACTGATAGTCTTCCAGCACCTTTTCTGCTTGCATCCCTTCTAGTAATGCACACCATTTGGTTTTTAGAAATGTGGCACTGTAACATTTACTGCCACAAAAACATATCACTCCAACTTGTATTTGCTTCATTGCCTTTCAAAAATCAAATCTTAAAATATCACCATTCAGATGCCTAGTTTTTTTTTCCAGTGTTAAAGATTGCTGATTTTTACAATGGTGCAACATTTTATTCCAACTCTAAAACAAGAAACAAACAAACCCTTTTGAAAGTCCCAAAGGGAGGAAGGAATGGTTGAGGAAGGAGCATGCATTTCTCCTTGTGCATCCTGGTCCAACCCAGTATGCACATGGAAAGCCTTTTGACCAAGGTCCAGAGACTTCCCAGGTTGTCTCCTGAAGATGAACACCTGCATGTGCCAATAGACACCATTTCACCATCTCTTCCCTTCCATTTTAGGTGCGATTTCTTGAGCAACAGAACAAAGTGCTGGAGACCAAGTGGGACCTGCTGTGCCAGCAGGGCAGCCCAGCTCTGAGAGACAACATAGAACCCCTCTTCGAGGTCTACATTGAAAACCTCCGGAAGCAGCTTGAGAGCCTCATCGGTGATAAAAATCACCTGGACGTTGAATTGAAGAACACGCAACAGCTTGTGGAGGATTTCAAGAACAAGTATGTAAAAGTGAGAGGTGGGGATGGGGGAAGGCCTTGGATTTGGGTACAGAACAGGCCAAACAGTGCTAGTTTCTGATTTGCTTCTCATCAAAGAGATTATGGAATCCTTTCCTACGATTGTCAGTTATTTAAGGGAGGAACCCCTCTATCAGTGTCCTACCACCCACCATATTTCCTTCCAACATTTCAGCAGCCTCCCCTGGTTTCTGACCACCAGTCCATGATCTCTCTAGCTTTTGCCTAGGCATCTTCTTTGTGGCCCCCTTATCTTCCATATTTATGCATTTATTTCTTATATTAATATCCCACTTCTTTCCTGCAAGAAACCCAAGGTTACTTACATAACCCTCCTTCTCCTCCTCTACATTTTATCCTCACAACAACCCCATGAGGTAGGTTAGGCTGAGAATGGGTGACTGGCCTAAAGTCAACCAATGAGCTTCATGGCTGAGTGGGGATTAGATCCTCGGACTACATGTCCCAATCCAACACTCTAACCATTTTGGCTTGGTTCAGACTGCCACTGCTAAACCACAAACCCGAAGCTCCATCTAGACTCTTTGAATTTACACAGACTATCCGTCTAGACAACATGCTAGCATTATCTAGCATGCAGCTGTCCCATCTCTTGTTTTCTTACTCTGGAGTAAGTGCAGGTGCTCCGGATTCAGACCACCGTGTACAGGGAGGAGGGGATTAAACATCCCCCACCTGTTTGCTCCGGAAACACACCTACCCTGCATGGGAGTTATATGAACAAAAAGCCTCCTGTAGAAACCATGGAGGTTTCTTTTCTTTATTTAACCCCTGTGCATAAACAGTCTGAATTTGAGGAAGAAAACAGCTGGGGGAGGAGAGATTGAATGCTTCCTTCTTGGTGTAGGGCAGTCCTGATCCAATTGGAGCCACTTACATTTACTCTAGAGTGAGAAAACAAGAGAGGGGGGCAGCCACATGCCACGTGATTAATGCAACATGCCATTTGGTCCTTCGGATTTGGCTTCAGTGGGTGACACTGAGACTTTGCATTCCTCTGCTCCGTCTCATTCATTGCAACACCTTCATCACGTCCTTCTTCTGGCCCCGTCTCCCTGCTATCCAGCCTGGGATTCCTTCCACCTGGAGCAAACGCCCTTTCCCCTTCTCTTTCTCTCTTTCCACTTCAAATATCACCTTGCTGTGCTCATCTTTAATGAAAGACTGAGATCATACATGTACTGTCTGCTTTTTCAGTGGCACCAGCAAATCTCCTCCTGCTTTGGAGAACAAGTATTGCCACCATTCACAAGTTGTGCGTTGCTTGAAGTGTCTCCTCCTCTGGTTCTTGTTGAAGAAAGTGCTTGCCAGTCCAGTCAAAAAGACACATGCTGAGCAGAGGGCCCACCATCACCTTCATCGTCACTCCATCTTCTGCCATCACTGGGTGTCCACTGGACACGTTGCTTGAGGATGCTTGAAATTAGAGCCCAACAACACCAAAGGTTGCCTGTCCTTAACCTGGTCTAGCCCATTTGTCTTGAGGGGACACACCCAGAGCACCTTCTAAGGGATGGGGAGTCCCAGGTCTGGACTCCCCGGCATTTCCCAGAGAGCTCAGCCCCTTCAACTGGCCAACTCCTGTTCTGCAATCACTAATTATTTGATGTCTTCTTGGGTATTGTGAAGCACCTTCCCCCTTCCTAGAAATCTGTTGGAAGGTTTAGTTACTGGTACTGTGCCATCATGTTGGGTATTACATGAGCAGAGCTGGCTGGAGCCTGGGGTCAGAGCTCTCTTCTGACTCACTATGTTTCTAAGAAAAAATATGCTACTCTTTTTCCCCATCGCTTTATTGTTTTTCCATACCAGTCACTGGAATGCAGCCCCCAGGAGCTTTTCTAAAATGGATCTGGCCCTTGGCTGAAAGAAGAGGCCAGGCCTCCTCTGAGGGAAGGCTGCTTAATCTCTCATGGAAGCAGGTCTTCCTCTGAATGTCTGGAACTTCCTCTGCACTGATAAGGTGCCCTTAAGAGACTTCCAGCGCACAGGCAGTCCTGAGACTGATGTGACTCCATCACCATAGAATTCCAGCTCATATAGGCAAATCTGTGTAGCCACATTTCCCCTCCCCTCCCCTTTTCTTGTTGAAATTTTATGATCAGCTATGTGCAATAAAACAAACTGAATACCCATCTGAAGATCTCCCCAGTTCCCCTAGCACTCCATTGCTTAGTTCTCACTTATGACATCAGATTAGCCATGGTGAAGGGGGCTGGAGAGAAAGGCCATGAACCTTCAGCTTTCAGAGCTCCACAACCGCCATCAAAAGAGATCAACCACTCTCAGCCCAATGTACCTGAGAGGCTCCCTTCCTTGACATCATACCAGAGGTCAACAGGAGTTATGAGCATGGTCATCTTCAAACTACATCAAAAAAGGAGGTTCCATAGTTTCAACCTTCACTCTCTCCTGTTAGTGAAAATAAGGTTATACCTGCTGTCTGATTCTGATGCCGTGAGGGGTCACTGCAGTCATGCTGATGATGGGGTGCTGTCTTGGGATTGATCTCTCTATTGAAGCTTAGAGCTTCTTGCAAGCCTTTGGGTGCTTCAACATCTCTTGACTGCACCTGCCTCACAGTGTTGTCAGAATGGAACACACGCACAGTGACCACTGTTAAGAATTTCAAGCTCTTTGATGCTCTGTTGATGTGGATCATTCAAATAATATAATCTATTTGTTCCAACAGATATGAGGATGAAATTAACAAACGTACAGCTTGTGAGAATGACTTCGTGGTGCTCAAGAAGGTAACTGCCCTTGAAACTTGAAGCTGAAATAATTTGGGGGATCTCCTCTGCTCCATGATTTGTGTCACATTTTCAATAATCACACTCACAATAGCACCCATGCAAAACCCAGAGAACTGCAGGTTTTGGGCTAATGAATGAACACAGTAGTTAATGGCAGAACTGAACTGATATGCCTCACTTCTGCAATCCAGCATTTTTTCAGAATTCCTACCCAGAATGTCTAGTTTCAAAAAGTTCAGATTTTGGCTATTGAATCAGAGTTTGCAAAATAAAAACTTCTTCCTTTAGACTTGTTTTTGATTGTAGGGTACGTCCACATTGGCCTTTTCAATGCACATTGCTCTTGTGCATCACACTAATACACTCTGCAGCCCACATCACACATCAGGCCCTGTTACAAGCATTGCTCAACACCCGCAACTTTATTTTTATTCCTAAGGATGTTGATGGCTCCTACATGCACAAGATAGACTTGGGATCCAAGGTTGATTCTTTGATACAGCACATCCAGTTCTTAAAAACACTCTTTGAGGAGGTAAGCGTCTTTTCGTCTGTACTGTATTTTCAGGAGAGTGTATTCCTAAGCCAACTGCATTACCCAGTGTATGTGACACACACACACACACACACACACACACACAAATGATGCATTTCCACAGCCAACAACATTGGGGTGGGCAACATTGGCTGTGGGTCTTGTGCTCTCCAATTACCACTGCCCTGGACACACTCAATTTTAAAAACATCAACAGAACAAAACCCAAAGGGTGCTATGAGCAGCCCATATCAGCTCCAAGAGTGCTCCAAGAATTGCGTTTTGACTGTAGGCAAGCTGAATTTAGCACTGCCCATGCTACTGAGAACTTCAGAATGGATAGCCACTGTGTTGCATCCAATGATATTTTAAATTATTGTTATTTTTTAAAAATTAAAAAAAATAGTTCAGTCCACAGAGGGAGGCACCAGGAAGGCACAAATGGCCCCGGCCCTCCTGCAGTTGCTCAGCCTTCGCACGGGGTTGCTACACTTCACCAAATAGCCTTAGGCAGACTATTAGAGCAATAACTTTGATGTGTCCCTTGTTAAAATTAGCGATGTCTTTGACTTGTTCTTAAAGCACCCAAAGCTGAGTGTCTCTCTTCAATCTGGTCACTATTTTAACTCGAGTTAAGTCCACCGGTCCTTAAAACAGGTTGGCTGGGGGCACCTCACTAGCCTCCCTGGGCTGGCACACAGACATATGATCTTTGCAGACAGACGCATCCTCCCTATTGAGCAAAGGCCAGGCCAGCTGCAAGCATCAGGGGCTGGAGACGGCAAGGCTGCCTCCTGCTGCAAGAGGCTCTAAAATGCAGAGCTTCTCCTTTCTCATACGAGCCTGCAGCAGCCCTTCATTTAGTGCGGTGCGGGAAGTAAACATCCACCCTTTCAAAAGACCCATAATTAAATGCCATGAGTTCAAAATTGGATTCTGTTGATGCTCGGAACATCTCACTGAGAAATTATAAAGGTAAACATCAGGGAAGAGTTTTCAGAAAAATAACTTCTCTCTCTGTCAATCTGTCTCAAATGTCACTTAAGGACAGGATTGGGGTCTTAAGTAGAAAGAGAATAAACTATTCCTCCTTTTCCTCCTCCTCCTCCTCTTTTCCTTTTCCTCCTGCTCCTCCTCCACAAATCCCCTTTTGTTAAGTTTATAACCTGCCTTAAGCATTTCTTGAATTGAAAAATGAGATTAAAAATACTACTAATCTACAGACGAGCAAGCAAATACTGGTGCCAGAAATCACGTGATGTAAAGACCAGGATATTGTGATATCCTGTGGATAACCACAGACTTTCTAATCCCCACAGGAAATAGCTCAGGTCCAGTCGCAGGTTCAGGAGACCAATGTTATCCTACAAATGGACAACAACCGAAGCCTGAACCTGGAAAGCATCATTGAAGAAGTCAGAGCTCAGTATGAAGAAATTGCCAGAAGGAGCAGGGCCGAGGCCGACACCTGGTACCAAAGCAAGGTGAGAGTCACAACAAACACAAAACCTCACCAACATGGATTTGAAAGAACATTTATTAACTGTTCCAAAATGTATACTGGAATTCAAAACTGTTCTTGTCTGTGGCCAGGAGTGCCTTTTATCAGTTTTGGCTGATTTTCCAACTTGTGCCTATCTAGACAGGCCAAACCTGGCAATAGTGATCCATGCCCTGGTAACTTCTCACTTGGACTATTGCAATGTGCTCTAGAGCAGGGGTCTCAAACTCAACTTACCTGGGGGCAGCTGGAAGTAGAGTCTGCGTGAGGCTGGGCCGCATCGAGTATCCCACCACCGCGGGGGTGGGGGGCCGCTCATCCCGCGTGGCTCCCAGAGGCCGGCCCGGGTGCCGCCAGTGCTTTGAAGGCCGCAGAGCCCCTCCCCCGAAGTGGCCCGCAGGCCGCAAGTTTGAGACCCCTGGTCTAGAGGGAGCTGCCCATAAAAACGGTCTAGAAATTGCAATTGGTTCAAAGCAGGGCAGCTTGCCTCCTGACAAGACCCTGGTGGGTAGGCCAAGGCTTCCAGGTGACATCTGGGCCCATTTTAAGGTACTTAAAGTAACTTATACATCCCTAAACAGTTTAGGACCTGTTTGTGCGTTGTCTGTACTCTGATTGGTCTCGCAGTCATCTGTTTACATAGGCATTTACCTCTCGTCCAAAGGCACCCACTTCCGTATTTACAAATACTTAATTATAATGTATATTATCATTTATTTTAAGTATTAATATCAATAATATTATGAATTTATATTTAATTATATATTGGCATTATTATTTTGTAATTCAATACATCTGTCGTGTGTTGCAAGGGATGTACTCCTGTGTTTCTCCATCCATCTGGCTGACAATCTTAACTGGGGCTTATTTTGGAGTAGGGCTTATGTTATGAGCATCCTGAAAAGTCACGCTAGGGCTTATTTTCCAGTTAGGTCTTATTTTTGGGGAAACACAGTATGTTTTAAACCATTCTGAGAGTCATTGCCTAAATAGGAATGGTATAAAAATGCCTTAATAAATGCACAAATAAATTTAAAAAACAAGCTGTTCTCCCCACACCAGAATGTAAGATCTCTGAAATGTGAGGTGTGTCATCCAGAACCAAGATAGCAGATCATCAACTGTCAAAGCAAATCCAGATACAGCATTTAAGAAAGCACGTCAAATCCCATGGGTGGTGCTACTGGCAGTTTTTCAATATAAGTTCTTGTAGTAAAGTCTGAGATACAAGAGCTCAAGAAAAATAATTTCAGATTGGCTCTTGGTCTTTCCTTTAATGACATGCATAATGAAAAAACTCCTTTTTCCTTTAGCCAGTTCTTATCTTCTCAAACACAGCTTATAGCTGATCCCTAAATTTTTAAGAAAATGAATCAGCATGCCACCTAAAATGAATGACAACTGATTGAATGGCTTTGTAACCAGGAATGTCTTCTCTGTAACTCTTTGAAGCCTGAAAGGGGTTCTCAGCCCTCTATATTCCTTGATCCTTCTGACTTGAGAGTCAGTTTTACTTACTTTTGATGGCAAAAGAAGGTGACATTTTCCCAGCTTTCCTTCCTACACCTTGCTGGTAATACATACAAGACAGAACTATTTGTTTGGGTCTGATCACATGGTTTCTCTCCATCTGCTCCTCAGCCGATGTTCAGCTAAGCATGAACTACAACACGCATGCTGATCTGTGTGTATAAGAATTGTTCTGGATGTATATTCAAGATGACCACCTGGTCCAAAGATCTTGTGTGTGTGCTTATCTGTGAAGAGCAAGCCATGGGTTAGCAGCATTAAGTGATTTCTATTTTCAGTATCTGTGCTGAAATGCCTTGTCTCATGGCTACAGTTTTGTTCTTTGCTTTGTTCTATCAGTTCGAGGAACTGCAGACAACAGCTTACAAACACGGCAATGAATTGAAATCCACGAAAGATGAGATTGCAGAAATGAGCCGGGTTGTCCAAAGACTTCGCTCTGAAATTGAAATAGTGAAGAAAGCGGTAAGACACAATATACCCTTTGGGAGCTTTCTATTTTCCACATAGCTTGTGACTGTTTTTGAGGCAACCAACCGATTGAGGCAGCTACTGATGTCTTGAGGCTCGCACTTTTGTCTCCTGTGAAAGTCTAGCCCAGGGTTTGACCCATCCCAGGATGAATCTCATGCAATTCACGGGCTAGCAAAACTGATTCCTTTTATGCAGATGTTTGTTTACTACACTTGATTTCTTCTCCAAGGACCTCAGAGCAACTTACCTATGGGTCCAAGGCATGGGTACGCATAGCTTTCATCCAGGCAACTCACAGGTCCAGATGTGCTTAGTTTCATCTATAGAACCTCACTGAATGCCTACAGACTACATCATATATCCTACATAGTGGAACTGTACTTCTTATCCTCTGAATGGCACCTGGCCTTACCATATTTATTTATTAAAAGCTTTTCTAACCCTTCCACTACAAACATCTTGGGGCGGCTTACAATAAATTAGCAATGGTCAAAGCTCCAGTACCTTTGCTTTAGGAAAGGAGGTGAGCTTTCAAGAAAAGAAAGAAAGAAAAGGTGGAATGCAGGGTTATGAAACATGAGCAACAGAGGGCTAGGCAACAATCAGTGGAACAATGGAGGGAAAGTTGGATGACGTGGCGAAAATCTTGCACTATCTGGTGTCTAAAACATCTTCCTCCTGATTTTTACTACAAGGATCTCCAGTGCAGAGCTGTGGTGGAGGTAGAACTGATCAGAGCCAAGAGAGCATCAGGGAAATTGCCAAACAAGGCACACAGCCTCACTATGGAATCAGTTTGCTCCATTCCTTCCTATGTGCAAATGTTGCCTTTCCAGACACAACCAGGCTGTCACTCCCTGTCCGAAACCAGCACTGCTCTCCCAGTCTCCGTTCCTCATTGCATACAAACAATACCCACAGTACTGGCTACAGTGAGCAAAGCCCTCACCAGTCAAAGCAGCAGCAGTGTGTGTGTGTGTGTGTGTGTGTGTGTGTACTGTATACAATGACTGATTGCTCATTTTGGTGCAACTCTGTACTGGCCATAAAGTATCTCGGCCAGTTCGGAGTGTGCAAAGCCAAATCAGCCCTCAGGTTATTTTTGAAGGACCTGTGGTGCTCTCCAAATGGATAGTGCAGGATCCACACATGGGCAGGCACACAGACAATCGCCACTCTCCCTACTTCCTCTTCCTCCTGGAACAGTGTTTTGGGCAAGAAGCTAGAAGGCAAGTCAGGAGCAGTAGCCAAGAGATGCTCCATTCCTCCATTTCTTTTTTCAGGTCAACGGCCTGCACTCTTCCATCGCAGAATGTGAGCAACGTGGGGAACTGGCCCTCAAAGACGCGCAGACGAAGCTGCTTGACCTGCAGACGGCCCTCGCCAAATCCAAGGACGAGCTGGCTCGCCTGCTGCGGGACTACCAGGAGCTGTTGAATTTGAAGCTGTCCTTAGACGTGGAGATCGCCACCTACAAAACCCTGTTAGAGGGAGAGGAGATCAGGTGGGTGCAGGCCAGGAAAGCAGACATGTGCAGTGGAACATGGAGCTAGGTGCAAACCCCCTGCCATCTGGGGATCCATCGTTTTTGTCTAAATGTGGCTTCTGGCTCTTTTCAAAGGAAGGCCAGTAAGCAGCCACTGTCCAGTAGGGTGGAGGTAGGAAGACCATAGAAAGTCCCTACAGTGAAGAAGGTAGGTCAGCCTTCATTTCCATAATGCCTCTGGAGGGCATCAAGTTGGGAAGTTCTAGAGCAAGGTGTCTAGACTGGCAGAGAAAGCATGGATAGGATGGACAAGTGCTGGACACCAAACAGAACGTAGCCTTAGGTCAGCCTTCCCCAGTCAGATGTTCGTGACATTCATCAAAATATGTCCACCCATCATCATCATCATCGTCATCATCATCATCCATATAAGTGTTTTTCAGACCTTTCGTTGAGGAGACCTAGACTGTCAACATTTCAGGGAGGAAGCTGGGAGTCAATGTATTGCTGGCTTTCAGTGTAACATGCATGACCCAGGGAATTTGAGAAAGGCAGGACTATAGAACAGGAGGGGAGCCAATAGCAAAGTTCAAGAGGTCTAAGCTTGGGGGCAAGCAACTTAAAAGATTCCGGATGTCCTGAAACAAATGAATGTCCAAAGCCCATTAATCTGGCAAAATTGGTGTGCAGAGCTATTAAGATAAAGCTCCACAAATAGGAGCTACCACTGAGGAGCCTGGGAAACTTGTGTGCATCTCTTTGTCATAGTCTACCTCCACAGTTTTATTCCCCCCACCCCACAAATGACTGCACTCTCATTTTATTGCGACCTTCTCTAGGCCACCCTTTCCTAACCTGCTGCCCTCCATATTTTTCTGAATAAGTTTTATTTGAAATTATAATCCTAAAAAAAAAACAAAAAACCAAGGACAAAAAGAAAACTACAAACAACATCCATCATCACAAACATCGAGCCCGCTGGGTCAGCCCCCACACCCTTCTTTTTCCATTTATGATAATTTAGAAACGTATTTAAATCTAAGCCAAGTCCCGTTTCTCTAGCCAATAATAAAAAGAGTCCCAAGTTTGATAGAAGTCAGTATCTTCTTTCTCCTTCAGTGATAAAGTCAATCAATCCATTTCTGCACAGTCCAGAATCTTTTTTAGAATCAGTTCATTGGTGGGTAGTTCCTCACTTTTCCAGTGTTGAGCGAATGCAATCCTCGCCACAGTGATTACATGTAAAATCAAATACATTTCTTGTTTACTAATGTCCTCCGGTATAATGCCTAATAAAAAAACTTCAGGTTTAAAAGCTAAGGATTTTTGTAACATTTCCTCGAGCCATTTATGTATTTTAATCCAATACTTTTTCACATTATTGCAAGTCCACCACATATGATAAAAAGTACCCAATTTATGTTTGCATTTCCAACATCCATTTGACATATTTGGAAACATCTTAGCTAATCTATTTGGCGACAGATACCATCTATAAAACATGTTATACAAGTTTTCTTTATACGAAGTTGCTAATGTTACCTTAATATTTCTCTCCCACAGCTTTTGCCACTTCTCTAATTCAATATTATATCCAAAATTTTATGCCCATGTTATCATAGTTTCCCCTCCATATTTTTCTGCAATGACAACTCCCACCATTCCTGGCTATTTTCCATGTTATTTTAAAAGTTCTTCAGGGCACCAGGCTGAGGAAGACTGCCCTAGGGTTTCATTTTCAGGTTTTGTCACATGGATCCAAGGAATCTTCCTTGAGGTGTGAGCATGTGACATTCACCTCACTTCCTCCAGCCACGAAACCAGTCACTGTGGCAAACAAGGGCACTGAGCTATTTTGGCACCATCTGTTCTTATTGTAACATGCTGTTTTCCTGTTTCTCCAATTAGGATGTCAAGCGATTTCACAACACCGGTCAACATCTGTAAGTATCTACTTCAGTATTCAGCTACATTTGGAAGTGAGGGACAGAGGGACAAAATTGGACGTGATTTTCTATCCCCACAGCTGTGGTCAGCAGTTCCAGCACCATCAGTGGAGGAGGAGGAGGCTCTGCGGGATACGGCCTTGGAGGGGGAAGTGGATATGGCATCGGAGGGGGAAGCACCTTGAGTGTCGGCGGAGGAGGTGGAGGTAGCTATGGACACAGCCACATCAGTGGTGGAGGAGGACGAGTGAGCCGGTTTAGCAGTGGAGGCAGCCTGAGCGGTTCTGGAAGCATCACTGGTGGCGGGTATAGCTATGGAGGGGGTGGCTCCAGTGTGAAGGTCGTGTCATCCACAAGCTCCTTGAGCAAAAGAATAAGCACCTAAGACATGCAAAGCATTCGACAGCCCCTGCTTCAGGATTGAAAGATGATCCCCTCCTTCAATATACGCACTTTCTGGTTACTGTCACCCGCAAGCACCACACTTCCTCAACACCGAAACAGAAATAAGACCAATGCCCTGTTATTCTGCCTAGTACAACACTTCCCATGCTATAAGCTATGACCAGATGGGTCCCCTTTTAAAACTGGGTACCACTCCAGACTCTGGGTACGGGAGTCACATGTTTGAACACCTCCCTTCCCATTTCTAAAAAGAAGGAAAGAAAGAACTCCTTGCGCATACAGAGCCAGTCTCAAAGAAAGGAGGATTTCTAGCCTACTTATCAGCCCAACATATTAATTTTGTTTCTATAGGAGGCTTCTGAGGCATGATGGAAGCCTTGGAACATGTGATCACCACCCCTCTGCAGGTTCTGAAGTGGTTTGGCTCAGCTTTAAAAAAAATGCAGTTTGTGGCATGATTCTCCCAATTTACCTCAGGTGCACACTCGGCCACAGAAGGCTTGGCACTCAACTCTAAGACGTTCTTACACTTAGCCTAGTGGCTTTGCCTCAGGCCCATTGGATGACTAAGAAGCAGGGTGGACTATATTAAAACTAAAGATTAAAGCCCCACATCAGAGGTGCTGCTTTCATAAACTCCATTTCCATATATTATCAGATAGTCCATTTGTAAATCCTTCCACAGCCTGCGTGTTTTGCGCAGCATTTCCTTTACTTCAAATGTTACATGTTGGGAACAAGAAACACCCAGCAGCTTCATTCACCAAAACTCTGGTCTTCCAAAGTACTTGCCACAACAAATTTGTGAGCGTTTCAGGTACCCCAGGACTACTTTTATACCTCAGCAGGTGATGAAAATAATGCTATTTTGGGGGATGGTGGTGCTTCATCTAACATCTCCCCCCCACCCCCACATACACATGCTCAGAGCCCAGAAGCAAGGCTAACATCATAGGTTAGTCTAGGAACTTCTTACATGAAGCAGAAGGTATTTTTCTGTGCTTAAACTACTCCAACGGTGAGGCAGCAAAAGGAACAGTGACTTTATATGAGTCTAGGATGACTTCTTTAAAAAAAGATCTTTCTTATCATCTTTAAAATTCTAAGTGGCTTAAAGCAAATCTCTGAAGTATACAGAAAGGCTATTTCTGGAAGAGCTGTAGCTGCCTTCTTCCATGGCTGAGGCTAGAGAGACACAAACATTTTCCGGAGAATTGGAGGTGCTATGACAGAAGCATCTTTGTCTCTGAGGTGTCCACACACCCTTCCGTTACACTGTTGTTTCTGGTCATCATGGGTTTGTGAACTTCCACAAGACAAAAGTGGGAGGCGGATGTCGCAATACACTCAGGGGATCACATTTAGCATGATCAGCTGTTTCTAAATAAATATATTGGTACCAGCTTTGCCCTTCTGAAGCAATCCCTAAACATCCCCTTGTATTATTGCTTGCGGAGTTCCAGCACATTGCGGAAAAATGAAGCACAAGATTCCTCTCCCACCACGTGTCTAGAAACCAACAGGAGAGAAAAATATCTGAAGCAAGTATGTTTTATGTACACTCACCATCTCTATCCCCACCCTTCCACATTTCTGAGCAATGGGTGTGTTATTTACAAGAACTAAGAAGGAGTTTTAAAAAATTAAATAGCAACCCAGCTCTGTGTTCTCTTTCAAGCAAATGAAACTCTGAGTGAGCTTTCACCTCTTGTGATGGTTTCTTCCTTCTTCTTGCCTGTGCAGTTCCCAGTCCTGTGCTGGTGGTATGTAAAATTCAAAAGGTCTTTGTGTATTTCCTTTCGCCTTCTTGAGAGTTCTAACATTTCTGGTGTCTTTAATAAAACTACATTGTGTATTAAAGTTGGCTTTGCTCAAAGCTTGTGTTTGTTTTAAATCAGTTTCAAAGAGTTTATAAGCACTACAGCTGATGAAAAAAGGTCATGATCTCAGTTTCCCAGCACCTGGGTATTGCTGCTAGTTTGAGTTGTGGAACGGGGATATATCCATTTTCCTGGGACTTGAAGACAGCCAGGGGCAGGAATGGAGCAGTATGCTGAATGCTGGAGAAGAAATAGTTGGAAATAACTCACGGTGGACAATCAACAGGAAGGTGGACACAGAAAGCCTCCTCAAGCTTGTGTTGCCTTTGTAGCAGTTGGACCATCATGACTTCCTCCAAAGGATCACAAAAGCCGTCATTTGGAGAGCGTGCTTAGAATTCTGAGGGGGAATTCAGTCCTCCTTGCAGAACGACCTTGCCTTGGGTTCGATGGGGAGCGAAAATCCATGAATACATTTATATTGTAGAAACATCCTATATCAGATCCGCTCAAGCTGGAGGAAGCCCTAGTAGCCCTCTTGGGAAGACCAATCTCATCCATGGACTAAAGCCCTGGCAAATATATACAAGGCGAGCCTTTTCAGCACAACCACAATCTTTTTATTTATTGAACACATTGTGATCCAGAGGTATCCTTCACTTATTGACCCGACAGTGACATTTGCAACCTCAGATGGTAGCAACACTGTAGGTTAGGTGGTTTTCAGTATCGGTGCCAATGCTGCTGGTGCTAGAAGCCGTGGTGAGACAACTATGCCTTTCCCTCCTTAACAGAGTTTTTCGTAGAAATACTAATAGGAAGACGTTGGCTGAAGTGGTGGGAGCGAATGGGAGAATTGCAAAAGGAGGATGACAGTATTGCCTGGTCCCACTCTGCCCCGCCTGGAGAATCCTGTGGGTGAAGCAGAGCAAACGCACAATGAAAGTCTAATCTGGAGTTAATCCTTCTCAGCTCCATCCGATTAGGGACCTCACTGCTTGGGCCCTTACGATCATCAGCAAGTGTGAAGCACTGCGCCAAAGAGGAAAAAACGATAAGAAGTCAAAGCTCAGCCTACAGGCTTCTACTTTAACTATGATGCCGCTGAGATTTTATTTTGTTATCTTGTTCACCCTTTGTATGGATCATGGATTCTGTTGCATTTGTTGGGCTAGAATATTCTCATGCACCTGAACCAGTCTTCTTATGGTTTGATATTCAGGTTGTTTATCTTGATCTGAACACCTGTGAGGTGCTCTATCCTATCAATATCATGTCCTCCTAGGAGTCAGTGGGTGGGTCATTGCTGCCCCTGGTTGTTTTGTTTTGTTTTTTTGCGAAGGCTTTTGCCTGTTGTGTGTGGAATTGTTCTGCTTTAAACTTACAAACTGGCTGCAGGAAAATTTTGTTTCCATTTGGTTTGGGTAAGAATTGAGCCAAAGCCACATATTTCTCCATATTTTGGATGGTATTTTTAAGTGAGTCGAGATTTAAGCAACACAAAT
The DNA here is from genome assembly GCF_004798865.1 of Varanus komodoensis. NCBI lineage: Eukaryota > Metazoa > Chordata > Lepidosauria > Squamata > Varanidae > Varanus > Varanus komodoensis. Next base: position 361,950 of record NW_025335954.1, read on the forward strand.
GCAAGAGAGTGTGGATCCCTCTGCTACGTCACTAAGGAAGCAAATCTCAGTCCTACTTACCTTATATATCCCTGATGGGCATGTGTTTCCCAGTGAATTGCCCAGATTCATCAGCTGGACTTCAAAGAACAGCATGGAATGAACATTGGCATCTCTTGCTCGGAAAAGCAATGCTGATGTCATTTTTCTAATTCCAAGAATCCTGATGAGTAATTTCACTTGAGCGTGCTGTGGCTGCCAGAAATACACTTGAGGTCAGGGGGGTAGTGCCTGATTTTGGCAGCCCCTGCACAATAATCATGCCTGAAAGAAGATGAACATCTGAGATGTTTGTACAAAGAAATGGGGAAAGCCAGTCTCTGCACCGATAGCATCTGATCAGATGAAAGCCCATGTAGTTTTTCATTCAGCAATACTACCCCACCATACACCTCAGGAGAAACTGAATAACTGGTTTCCCACACTGATCTCACCTTGGAAGTTTCAGACTTGTGGAATGTAGTTGTCTTAAGGGGAAGGGCAGTGTTTAATTTAAGTAGATCTCTTTTCCGTTTGGACAAGGAAACTTCTGGTGTGTGCATGTGTGAGAGAAGCTCTTCACCCGTGACTATGGACCAGGTTGCATTCGTCTATTCTGAAGGCAGCAGATGCAATTCCCTCCCTGCTCCTCCATCACTCATCTCAGGAAACAGGAGCTTCCTTCCTGTTGCCCCCCAAGGCAAGCAGAGATGGGACTGATCTTCTCTAATAGACATGCCAGTTCTAGGAACGATTCTTACCAACCTCTGAGGGTGGCACACTAATGCTTTCTCCTAGGAAGCAAGAAGGCCAGAAGTTGTGGCAGAGGTTGGCACTCATGAAAAGGTCAAGGGGTTATTTGGGCAGTATTCTGGAGATGTGCCTGATTTCCCACCCAGCTTGGGACCCTGCTGGGTTGGCTTGGGCTACTCTCAGTTTAACCTATCCCACAATTGTTCTGAGCACACCCACCCAGGCTCCTCAAAGGAAGGATGGGATGCAAGGGCTCGATAGAGATCTCCTCCCTTGGTACCAATTCACACCGCCTCTGCTCAGCCTTGTTGCTCGCTTCATGGCACAGCCTCTCCCTTCTCCACGCACCCCTCTGGGATGCTGCTTGTGCTGTACCTGGAACTGCCTCTGCATTCCTCCATCTCCAGGAGGCCATTCACTGCCTCCTGATTCTCCCCTCCCTCCCTCTCCTCTCTATCTTTTCCAGCTGGCATAGAGTCAACTGTTTCCAATGTCATCCCCTAGATTGCCTCTCCTCCAAGCACCTGTAACTCCCAAACAGGACCCCAACACGGAAGAGATAGAAGGAGAAGGAATGACCATCAGTAGTAGATCCTTTTGTCCCATCCAATGTCACAGTTGGAGCAGAGACGCCAAAGGGGTTAAAAGGGTGTAGTAAATCTACCTCCCCGCAAAGGTTTTCTGGTTAATTGACCTACTTCTCTTGCCTATTTGCATCTAGCCAAATAATCAGCAGTCATTAACGGTTGTGGACCTAGATCCATGGTGATGTCAAAATCACAACTGATGATGATGGTGATGATGATTTATATTCCACCATTCCACGAAAATGACACTCAGGGTTGCTAACAATAATAACATCAAATGAACAAACTCTATTAAAACTTAATATAAAAACAAATACATTAAAAACAGAGTAAAAACATTTCAGCACCAGTTGAATAAGGTTAGTTGACCTGTAAATTTTCAGGTTCGAACTTGGAAATAATAAGCAGCTTAATCAGTGTCTCTCTCTCTCTCATACTCACACACACACCTCTATCTTAAAAGAGCATAAAACCAGCACAGCAGCACAAAACAGCAATTAACTCCTGTAAAAGAGTTCAGGACTCAAAAGCCTGAGAAATTTCCGTGTGGTTCCTATCTGACCCATTAAATGACATTTGTCCTACATGTATATTGCAACTTGCTGGTATCAAAATGTACCATCGGATATAGTATTGTCTTCTGTTTTAACCTTCAGACTATGGTCCACTGATACCTTTGGGAGTAGCAATGCTCACAGAGGGCTCCCTTTTCCTGATTGTACTGAAACAGGGAAATCTGGCTCATCTGAGCTCAACAGATTCCTTTTCTGCCCCAAATCCAGTGATTGGCAGCAAGTTAAGGTGTATCATTCATTCATTCATTCATTCATTCATTCATTCATTCATTCATTCATTCATTCGGGCTTCTGTCTCTAGGATTTGTGCGTATTTTTAAATCAAATAACGAAATGTGCTTAAAAAGGCACCTGAGCGCCACATGGCTGCAGCTGACTTTGTGCAAAAGTGGAAAATTTGCACAAATCAGCTGATTCTTCGCAAACTGCACTACAGCCTTGTCTGAATCCATCCTTGAAAGGATGATGATGCAAAAGGTGCCTGATGAGCCACCAAATGTAGTTGGAACAGACTTTAACTAGTTAAATCAGAAAGGTTGCCTGAAGGGAATCCCCCTGAAAAGCAGAATTTTTCTTAGGGATGGTCAAATCTGTTCATTTCAGTTCCTTCTGCTCTGAAAAGTTTCATATCTCAAGCTCTTTTCACCAGAAAATGAGGAAATTTCCAAATGCTGGTAATTCTGATCACAAGAGGAACAAACCTGATCCTCACTTTTCCCTAGTTTCATTCATGTTCTCTTCCTAAGAAGAGGCTTAATTCAAATCTCTGCCAACTCATTTAGGCTGATTAAGTTCAGGGAAATAACAGGGAAAAGTCTTACGCTTCCTCTTCCCTTTTGTATTATTATTTGTCCTTACATCACCCTCCAGAGCAATGCCTCTCATAAATCTCACCGATGTGCCACCGCCTTCCCACTAGAGCAGTGTTTATATGGGAGATAAATCATTCAGGCTACAATCCTAGGCTACAGGGCTGTTGAACCACAGGCCTGGGGCCCAGACTCAACCTCCTCGCACCCCAGTCTGCCCTCCAAGCGGTCCTCAGTTGGCCACGCCTCTTTCCCTGACTCCACCTCCTTTCTCCCAGGTGTCAATCAGTCATTCTGTGGTTTTCCAGGTTTTGTGTGTGTGCACGCACTTGTATTTCTGCAATGCCTCTCCCATGGCTTAATTCCTGGAAGGAAGAGCTTGAAACTCAACCTACGTGGCCTCACCAATTTTGCCTCACGTCCCTTGCACTGACTTTCCCCACCCCTGGAATGTTGCTCCTGAGCACTTCTCCAAAACAGAAGTTGGCCTTTGGGCTAAAAACAGCCCTGCTCCCCTGCATAGAGGATGTGGGAACATACCAGGCACTAAGCTCCACCGACTGATTACGCTCCATTCAGAGTGACTTCTGACCAGACATGCCGAAGACGGCACTGTTAGTGACCAGCTCAAACCAGTGCAGGGTCACATTCATGCAGAGAAATAGATGTATTCTGTTTTCATCAAGGTTTAGGTTGATGGCAGCCCAGAGACCACGGGAGACAATGCAATGCACAATCAGAGATTGATTGATTGATTGATTTTAATTCATATTCTGCAACCAGTTAGTCCAACAGGACTCTGTGGACTTGTCATCCACAAGCTAATCTTTGCACGTTTGTTACATGTAACATTCAGCGTTCAGCTGCAGACACCTGAGCATAAAATATGCCCATCTTATCTGAGTTATGAGGATAGAAGAGCATATACAAAGCATGATCCAATTCCTGTCCACTCAAGTTTAAGTTCCACTGCATTTAAGGAGGTTCATTCCCAGGTGAGTGAGTGCTGCACCCTAACCCTGCTTCCAACATGGAGAAGCAGTGGCTGCAAACTCTGCGTGCCGAGTCTCTGTCCTGCCCTCTCACGGCCGGCACACGGAGAACCCACAGGATGCCTCCCCCACGTTGGGGAGGGCTAAGGGGCAAGGCAGGGAGGCAGGGAAGCTGGGGCAACAGCTCGCACCCTGTTGGAATGCCTCCCCACTTCCGGTGCTCCTCCGCAGGGCTGCTTCATCCCGATGGCTGGCAGTGGCCCTCGAGGTGAAGTGCAGGGTGTGAGTGGGAGCTGCTGCCACCATGCCGCATGCCCTGCTCGGGGACACGTAAGCCCTGCCTGAGTTTGGAGGCTTGTGTGTGTTTTGCACAGGGGACGCTGGATCACACACCCTTTGTTGTTGACGCGGGAGGCTGCAAGCTGAGTAGCTGCGACCTGTTGGGAAATTACAGGAGGCATCAACTTAATGGAGCAAATTACAGCTGAGATGGAAAAGGATCCTTCCTTCAAAAGATGGTGAGCGTGCCATTCCTCCTTCAGTCATTCAAATTAACAATGGATTAGCAAGGCAAATGAGCCTCTTTTAATGGTGCCACCGACACTGTGTTAGACGATTGCTGTCTCGAAGGCATTAAACGCAAGGGAGTTGGTTGGAACAAGGTGGGACACACTGCCAGGAGAGCCTGTTGCCTCACAGCCATCAGACTCGGTGGCTCCAGACCAGGATGCCCTCTTTGAGAGTGGCAGCCGGAGGAGAGGGATTTCAGGCATGGGGCCATTGCTGCAAGACAATGGCAGCAACAGACAACAGACAACATACCCTCATGTGTCGCAAATCCTTACCTCTGCCAGCCAAGACAGTCACACGCCGTACAAGTCTACCTTTGTGGAATTAATGACTTGCGAGCAGGTATCTGAGCATGCAGACATATCCTGATCAGGATCCTGCCTGAGGCAGAGGAATTCCAGGGATTTCAAGTGAATGCAGCCCCCTTTCCCTCATCCCATGCAACAGCATGGTGCGAAACTCAAATGCTTTCACTCAGCAAGCTGATTTCCACCTTGCATTGGGGTGTGAAAGAGTGTCCTTCCAGGGTTGTGCATGCTGGCACTGGTCTTGCTCTAAATGGAGCTGACTGCTTATTTAAATGAGGGAATGCTTCACTAGCTCAGGCCTTAATGATTTCTTCAGAGCCATTGCATTGCTGACCTACCTCATTGTACAGCAAGGTCTAGGCACTCACCAAAGGCCAGTCTTGGAAAGAAGGGAGCCATTGCAAAGGTAGCTTGGAGTGTATGCTTCAGAGGTACACTGGAGCTAGGTCCTAGAATGTCAAAGGCATCTTTGAAAGATACTCTAAGATGCCTCAGTCTGGAAGAATCTGAGTCTGATGCATGATTTGATTAAAATGTGGCAAAAAATCTCTCTCTGTCTGAATAGGTAAGAGGGTAGAGACAAAAACAGTACAGGGTCTGGCAGATTGGGCAGAAGCCAAGACATAAGAACACACACAGAAGCCTGTTGCATCAGATCACTCCTTCCCTCCCTCCCTCCCTCCCTCCCTCCCTCCCTTCCTTCCTTCCTTCCTTCCTTCCTTCCTTCCTTCCTTCCTTCCTTCCTTCCTTCCTTCCATTGTTATACTTTGAAACTGCCCCACAACTTAAGTTCTTTGGGTAGTGTAAAATACACTGAAAACCTAAAATATAAGGTCCTAGTGAAAAAAAGAGAATAAAGCAGCACATTAGAGAGCTGACCCAAATTTGATTGCAAAGAGTAAAAACACCTTAGTCCATCAAAACAGCAACAGCAAAAGTGCAGCGATCTCAAAGCACCAAACTGAGAAGGCTGTACTGCAGGCACATTCTGCAGAAGGGGTGCCATCCCCAAAAGCCCCCCTCTCTCGTAGTCTTCTGCCTTACTTTATTTGGCAGGGGTGCCTGGAGGAAGAAGGTGACCTCCAAGTCCAGGGAGGTCAATATGGGAAGAGAAGCTTCTTCGGGTAACCTTGCCCAAGCCATTTGGAGCACTGGGCCCATTGCTTCCAAGACCCTGCTTTCTCCAAAGCCCACCCGTCTACTACTGCTATGGGGCTCAGCAGCATAGCAGCCCTACTCCATTGTTCAGACTGTGTGAGTGAACACTTGCTAGTTCTGTCCCCAGGCCACCGCTGGCCCAGTCCCTGTCCTCCAGATGTTTGAGGGGAGGTCTGAAGAGACATCCTTGCTCCCCTGCCTCTACAGTCTGCCCCAACACTCTGGAAACATGCTCCCCATGGTGCCATCGGGGTTGGATTTGGGGGCAAGAGTCAGTGGACCCAGCAAGGGGGTCCTCAATTACAGCAACCAGGAAGAACTGATCCTGTCTAATCTTGGAAGCTAAGCAGGGTTGGGCCTGGTTGACACCTGGATGGGTGACTTAAAGTTTGAGAACTGCCCAGAAAGCTTCAGCTACAGATGGTATAGACATGTAGATGATGATGATGATGATGATGTAGTTTTGTTATTTTTGGGCAGCCTAGCTGGCTCTACCCCAACAGCTTTCAATTTTATCCATAATTAAATGGCCCAACATGCTAACTTATGCATGCCAAGGGGAGACAGCACTTCATTTGTATAAGAGTGGCTGACCTGGACTGAACATATTACAATAGTTATGCAATATGTCACAAGGAACAGCTTCAGCACGCCCTGCTTCTTATAATTTTAGCTTGACATTCCTGAGACTCCCTGATTCCCATCCACTACTAAATTAGTTCCCCTCTCCAAGCCTGTTGGGAAGGTAGCCCAGTTATTGCTGTGCTGAGTAAGATCAATGCAGAGCTACAAGTGAGGAATAATGTCAGGAATGGTTCCAAATTGTGTTCTGACAGAGGAAAAATGTTTGCTCTCCAGCCAACAGCATGTATGAGAAGTTCATTTCGGTTTGCATCTTCTGGACGAAATGCAGACTTGGGTTGCATTGGAGTTTGCAAGTGCACTTCATGGACCCCAAAGAATGCATTTGACAGCATGCATACATTTGCGAAATGTATCCTGTTGACAACAGCACACAAATGCACATTAACTGATGGTACAAGAACGTGTGCTTTTCAAGATGTGCACAATTAATGCATACATCTGCAAAATGCATGAAAATACATCCAGATTTTCATGGAAAAAGAAAAAAATAATGCTCATAATCTAATATGGATTTGAGCTAGAACACACTTTAGAGAAGGAATTCAGATAACTTGAGTGAGCTTGAGTTTCGCTGGTTCACAAGTACATACTAACAATCCAACATTCAAACATATTTTTCAATGCAATGGATGCATTTTCTTCACATTCAGATCAGTTTGTCACTTGTTGGAGTTAGTCCACAAAGACTGAAGAGTTAAAGTAAGCCTGCAAGTTTGACAATTGCAGTGGTTCACTTTCCATATATATTTTCAGCTTCATCCACAATGAACCAGGAATTGTCTATCCTGTAGCCAATGACACCAATTAGCAGTGTCACTCTGAGCAAGCAGAGATGGATGGATGGATGGATGGATGGATGGATGGATGGATGGATGAAGCTACAATTTAGTGACACCTTCACAAACCCAACGACCACAGAAAATGACTTATCAGTAGATTCAGCACATCCATTTCCAAGTTTCTGCCTGAAGAGCTCTATACATTCCTCTTTCTTCATTGTTTTAGAAAACCTCCTGTTTCCCTCTCAGGAGCTTCAAGAATTCAAAAATAATTCTGATTAGACTGTTATTATCAAGAACCACCAGGACATTCTGAGGCACCTGGAAGTCTTTTTGCTTTGCTTTGAGTTGCGTTGCATTGCGTTGTGTTGCATTGCGTTGCTTTGCTTTGCCTTGCTTTGTTGTGTGGGGGTTTGCATCAGTTCCTGGGAATTTGCTCAGTTCATAACACCAGTCCCCCGGCCAGGATAAGTGAGCTGGTATCCCTTGAATCACAACACCCTAAAGCGCAGCTCTGCAAAACACTCTTGCAGGCATGGAACTCCTACATGGGCAGGATGGAGAAAGGGTCAAACATGCAGAAGGGCAAATGCAGAGGACCTTTTTGAAACCATTTTGCTCATGCCTAATTGCCTATGGGAAACTGACTGATTAGATACTACAGGGTTGTCGTCAAGTGGCTTGCAAGCCAAGCATCTCTTTTCCATTTCAGATGATTTCATCAGCATAAGGTTAGCATTCTTTGATGCCTTTTTGTTTGCATGTTAAACACACACACATTTGCCATTTATGACTTCCAAGCAAACCAGTCCGATGGATTCGCCCATTCATTATCTTGTGGCCAAGCCCAGATCTTCTACGGAATAAAAGGGAGAACTTCTGATGGACATAGGAAAGGGGCTCTGTTCTTTCCCTCTCTCTTTCTTTCACGCCTACGCTTCCTCTGGGATCTGTTTGCAGCTCAGCTTTGCTTCATCCACCTTTGCCCTGCACCTCAACAAGCCAGCATGAGCCGACAGTGCTTCAGCTCCAGGTCTCTCAACGGAAGATGGGCTCGGCCAGCGGGCTCAGCCATCAGCAGGGGATTTCATGGAGGCAACAGCCTGTCCTCCATCTGCTACACCGGAGCGGGCAAATGCGGTGGCTACAGCAGCATCAGTCACTACAACACTGGCCGTAGCAGGAGACTCGCTGGAGGAAGCCTTGGAGGATACGGAGGAAGCAGTGGTGGATACAGCACGGGCTTTAGGGATTATAGCAGCTTGGGCTTTGGCTCCGGGCCCTTTGGCTATGGAATGGGGCCTGTGGGCTACGGTGCTGGAGTCGCACGGCCCGGGGGCTTTGGCAGCCCCAGGGAGGGAGGCTATGAGCAAGCCGGAGAGGCCGGCAGTCAAAGCCCGGAAGGCCACGGCAGTGGATGGGGGGGTGGCTCCGGAGGCAGCGGCTTCAGCAGCCAGAGTCTCGGTGGCGGCTGTGGCAGGGGCTGTCAGACTGCAGGCTTCAGCAGCCGAAGCCTGGGCGGTGGCCTGTCCGGTGGCAGGGGTCTGATCTGCGGCGGCTGGGGGTACGCGCCCATGGGCCGCACCGGCGAAGGCAGGGGGATTCACGCGGTCAGAGTCGACGCAAACCTTTTGCGGCCCCTTTGCATTCAGATCGACCCGGAGATCTCTCGAGTGAAAGAGGCAGAGCGAGAGGAGATCAAAACGCTCAATGACAAGTTTGCTGGGTTCATTGATAAGGTGAGACACCGTAACCATTGTCCGTGGCGCTTTATTCTTTTCAGCAGCCGCTACTGAAAATTTAGTCTTGGGCATAACCCAGTGAGGTTGCCCATCACATTCCCAACTCAGGACTATGGGCATCTCCTGGTGGGCAGGAGTAGTGTGAAGGTGCTGGCGGCCTGGGCATTCCTCGCACCCTGCAAAGCAGGTGGAGGACTGATCTTGGCTGCCTAACCAGAGCAGTTCAGGGGGAAGCTAAATGGAGGCACTGCCAGGATATCTGTGCCTTGGTGCTGCTGGTCTCCCCACTTCCATGCCCCTTAAAATGCCCCCCAAGCCACTTCTTTGAGGCTACTATCATGACCCCAGAGAAGTAGCCAGATGAGTGTGGAGTGCTCCACGCTGTGATCCCCAATTCCAGGGGTGCAACTGGTTTTTGACCCCAAAGCTGAAACTGCTGTGGCCTTCTAGATACTGTTTGGGATTCAAAGAATGACTTTATTTTACAACCCTTCTGCAACCTGATTCTGCCATTCTTTTTGCACAGGGGCTTTTGTGGGGGTGGGGGTTGGGGGGGAACAGAAGGCTACATAATTGTGTTCTGCCATAGTTTCCGAGTTCTTCAAACGGTGACCACATTTCTCCTTGTCTTTTTGAAGCATTGTATTTGCTTATCCAGTTCTGATCTGATGGTTGGTTGATTTGTCATTTCCATTTGCTTTTGTATGGGCTCTCTTGGTCTTACTTAGCATCAGCTGCTTAATCAATTTAGGTCAAATAACTTTGCATAATGACAAAACCGCACGTGTCCCTTCAAAATATAAAGGTGAACTTCCCAGTTGTAGAACCATGCTAGGGCCACATAGCTTTTGTATTAACTAATGAGCTACCAAATCACCTCTGCACTGATTAAAATTGGCCTGCAATAACTTGCCAACTGAAGCAGTGTATTGGTGATGGTAACAATACAGTCCAGAGCAGCTCCGGTAACCACAGAGCCAGAACTACAGCTATGCAATTGTACATTTTGGACTTGGTGATCTTATGGGGAGCCTGTCCTTTTTAGATGGCAGTGTGTATTCCTTCACTTACTGCAAAATATGGGGAGCCAAGCCTCCTGTTTTGGAGCCCTTCCTGCTTGCTTTGCTGTGTGGGGCCCTGTACATCTGCCTTAAAGTCCTGACCTGATGGCACCATTGCTGGAAGTGTCGAGCTCCATGCAGGGAAAGATATGGGGTGGCGTGACATCCAGCAGCACCGAGCAACTGTCTCTCCAGCAATCCCAGAGCAAGAGAGCAGCAGAGGCATGGATTCTGCAGCATGTGCTGTGCAGCCTCTGGCCCCGTTTTCCCCTCGGGTACCACACAGCACACCTTCCCTTCTGGGTTGCTTTCTCTTCAACCTGATGCTGCCTAATGGCAGGACTGGCTCTGGAAGCCAGCCTTACTGTGTTCAACGCTGCCCATCCACTGATAGCTAGAGCATAGCCGCAAACATTGGCTAATCTACCCATTCAGTGGATTAAGGCTGCAGCCCTGATTCCCTTGCCAGGGACAAAGTCCCACTGAAAGCGGCCGGGCCTGCTACCCAGTAAACATGCACAGGGATGCGATGCAGACCTGGCCCCCTGTTTATATGCAAATCCTGTGCTTTTTCAATGGCATATTCAAGCACCACCGCTCTCTTCTTAACATATTGCATACTTCAGGTGAAAGTACATTATTCATTCTCAGGTTGCAACATCTCCTAAGGGTTTGGCCAGGCGTCCCGGAATCAAACGGCAACCTTTTAAGGCTTGACGTGGTTTTGGCAGGCAGGTGCCCCTGGGTATTTTGGACTTCAGCTCCCATAGCACTGGCCGTGCTACCTGGGGCTGAAGGGAGTAGTTGTCCAAAGCAACAGGAGGGCACCTGCTTCTCTGAGTCCCTTCTTCATTCCGCTTCATTATTATCCAGCTCACTTCTCCCTAATTTGCAAAGCGCGTGGCGAGGCCTGTCCCAATAGGCAGTGTGTGAGACCCCAGGCTCACCCCGGTCCCTCTCTGGACACAGGTGCGGCACGTGGAGCAGCAGAACAAGCTTTTGGAGACCAAGTGGAACTGCCTGCAACAGCAGGCCCCCAAGGAGAAGAAGACCCTGGACCATCTGTTCACTAATTACCTGGGAGTCCTGCAGAGACAGCTGGATCGCTTGTTGAATGACAGGGAACAACTGCAACTGGAAAAAACTAAATTTCAGGAGATGGTTGAAGACTACAAATGCAAGTAAGCAGAGAGGAATCCTAGGGGATTTTTGCTCTTGGGCAGTAAAAACATGCAGTACATACAAAGCAATTAAAATGATTGGTGAGTCAAGTCCTCCCTCTTCTTTCACCGTGCCCTTCTTGGCCAGGCAGCAGCTGGGAACCAGTTCTGCCCAGTATAAGTCCAGCATGGGGCAACACCAGCTCTCAAATGCGTTGGCATTTTGCAGCATAGTTAGGTTTAATTATGGCAGGCCAAACTCTCAGGGAACAATGATCTCTTTCCTTTCCATTCCAAGGTATGAAGCTGTGATCAACCGGCGTGTGGCTGCGGAAAACGAATTTGTGGTGCTGAAGAAGGTTAGTTGTTCGGGGCATCAGAATGTGGGGAAGGCATTTGGAATGGGAAAGGACTCAGAGGCAGAATGGCCATCACAAGCCTTCCTAGTGCCTGGGTTCTCCAGTGTGATCTGGTGGCTACTGGGAGGAAATACTGGTGGGTAGGGTGCCCTTCGGTGTGGCCCAGCAAGGCTCTCCCTACCTCCTTCTGCACTCAAAAGAAAAAACCAGATTGCATCAAATGTTTGGCAGAAAAGATAGATTTGTACCATATGCACCAAAAGAAAATTTCCTAGAATCTGTAGCACCATGATAGCTTTATTAGGCCAATGCAAAGGTGATGCGATACTGCACAAGCCTCTCAGTTCTCCATAATTCCTGTACTGATGGATTGCAGTGCCGGGATACTTTCTGAATGCACTTCCGAGAGCTTGTACAAATCAGCTGTTGGGTCAGAGATACGAACACAATGGCATTCATGCTGGGAAAGCTGCACAAACATGCTGTGGGAATGAGTGGTGGGCTGCTCCTATGCACGCCCATACAACCCCCTCCCCGAGTTCCAAGAGACCTGCATCCATGCATCAATTGTGAGGGCTGCCTCAAATGCGACAGAATATGTGAGCATCTATTTTGCTGCGTTTCCCATGAAAACTGAGAAGCTGAAAACTGATGGAAAGGGTCCCTAAACCAGATCACATCCCCTCTTCCCCACCTTCACTCGGGATAAGAATAGCATTGCAATCCTATTCACAACAACTCTGAGGAAAGTCTCATTGAGTTCCATGGGATTTACTCCCAGATAAGTGTGTATAGAGGCCTGAAGCCTTCGGTACTTTATTATCTGATGTGATGGTCTGCCTCAACAAAGGCACAGGTCGCAACGTACGCAAGCACTGCTTTCTCTCTCTTAAGGAACAACTGTTGAGTTACAACAACAAGAGTTATTGTGCTGTGTCTTTCAGGATGTGGACTGTGCCTACAGTAACAAAGTGGAGTTGGAGGTGAAGGTGGAAGCCCTGAGAAAGGAGTTAGACTTTCTCAGATGTGTCCATGAAGCGGTAGGTGCCCCCCTCCTTTATTCTTTCCTTTTCTTCCAAAAGAAGGATATTTTAGGCTTCTTCTGTTCTACTTGGTAGATTGGACAAAAGTGGCTAGAGAGAGAGTCTTCTGTCCTTCCCCACCACCCCTTATCAATGGACAGAGGAGAGTTCCTCTCTTGCTCAGATCTTATGAGTGTGTCAGGAGACTCAAAGAGGGCAGAGTTTTATCTTGCTTTGGGAATAGCAGGTGCAGGGTGAGTCTTGCTTAGAGATTTGAAGGCTTGGAAAAAACCTGGGAAAAATCAAGACCCCACATTTCCCCCAGGGCTCTAGATGTTTCTTTTCATTGGTTTCCCCACTCCAGGCCTTCAGAAATTACATCTGCAGTGATTAATATTGCCCTGCAATAACTTACCAACTGAAATAGTGTATTGAGAAGGCAAGTTTAATAACTGCCAAGTCATGGCTGGCCTGGATGTGAATGTCAGGAGCTCACAGAAGACTGTCTCAACTTAGCCCCCAAATACTTTCCTGGCCTGGATAAAATCCAAATTGGAGAGAATTTCTACCTTCCCTGCCAGCTCCCTGCCAGCCCTCCTACTGCAAAGCACTTTCTCCATCAGCCAAACATGCAGCTCCGGCTTCCCTCCATTTACATAGGAACAGAGGGAGGGAGGCAGCTGCCCCAGGCCCCGCAGTGCAGGAAGGGGTGAGAAGCCGCTCAGGCTGAACACCGACCCTGCCAGGCAGGCTGCCACCACCTCCTACTTTCCTCAGGGTGAGGAAGTTTCAGACCTCGCAGGACATCCTGGTTTGTAGGGGCTCCACCGGAAGAATGGCAGGGAAACAAGTACCAGTCAGCAAGCGGTGGGGTGAACTTTACCAGCATCCCAGAGGAAGGATGCTGGTAACCTCCTTGCCATGCTTCTGGCTGAGCCTGTGCGATGCATGAGGCAAACTTGCACCTTTCGGTTTGAGGACCTGAATCCTTAAGCCCTTTCATTTGTTTATTTAAAACCTGTCTTTATCTGAAATGGCTCTCAAGATGGCTTACAAACCAAAAACATAACAGCACGGTAAAATACAGAAGCAATATTAAAATATACAGTAAAATAATCTCAATCATCTAATAAAAAATCAGCCCTTAAAATAATGGTGAATGCAAAGTTTTTTGGCCTGGTGCTGAAAAGAATAAAACATTGGCACCAGGCAAACCTCTCTGGGGAGCAGGTTCCAAGCTGGGGTGCCTCCACAGAGAAGGCCCTTCTCTGGGTAGCCAGTCTTCTAACATCCTTCAGAGAGGGCTCCCAAAGAAGGACCTCAGAGGAAGATCTTAGAGTTTGGACAGGAGTATATAGAAGGAGACATTCCTTCAAATATCCAGGCCCCAAACCATTTAGGGCTTTATATGTCAACATTACTACCTTAAATTGTATGAACCAAGAAGAAGACTGTCAGTTTCATACTGTGGCCATTGAGAATGCAGCACACAAACAACCAGCTGTAACAGAGAGCAAGTTTACTGGGAAAGGAAAATACAAAACACACAAGAACCCAAGTGTGTTTGGAAACAGTGCTCGGAGGAAACAGGAATGAAGTCCCTAAGACGGTTTCCATGTACCTGGGCATTGCTCTTCAAGCAGGACAGGACCTGGGGAAGGGGAGAGGAGAGGTGACAGCTGGCAGGAATGGGAGGGGACAGATGTGTGTGAGGAACATGACTGGGAGTGAAAATCTGACCAGTTTCTGCAATTCACCCTTCCCGGCAAGATTCCTGTGCTGGTGCCACGTGGCTGAGGTGTGAGCAGAGACAGCTCACAGACTTTTATTTCTGAGACAGTCCACAATTTGCTCCATTGCTTAAACTGTTGATGAAATCTAAACATCCCACAACCACACGGCTCAGCGTATTCTGCACAGATTGCACCAAACCCTCAAGGCATGTATTCACTCAAATGTCATTTGTGTTTACAAAAATGCACAAATGGCAGTCTGTCTATAGACGGAAGGCTGTAAACTCCCAGCTCCATTCCCCCAGCTCAGTCTCAGTCTGAATGGAGGATTGCAAACAGGCAGGAAATCCTTCAAGCCCAGCCGAGTGGGCTTCCCTGTTTTGGTGCATCCCCAGATGGGGGACTATTTGAGCCCACCGATGGGTTGAAAAAATGGCTGAAGTTTTTCCAATATGGGTGGTGATGAGAAAGGGACACCTCGGGCAACATCTGTGCAGTCCATGGCTGAACTTGACATTATCTAGCAGTAGCCGGCTATGGAACTCCTGCTGCATGTGCTGAGATCTAAAACTGCATTTTCAGCCAGGTACTTTTAAGCACGGTGGCTCAGCATGCAGGGTGCTGAGCTTGTTGACCAGAAGGTTGGCAGTTTGGCAGTTCGAATCCCTAGTGCTGTATAATGGAGGCATCTCTTCGTCACTCCGGCCTCCGCCAGCCTAGCATGCAAATGCAAGTAGATAAAATAGGTGGCACTTTGGTGGGAAGGTAACAGCATTCCGTGCAGGAAAGCGTTCGGCCATGCCAGCCACATGAGCAAGGAAGCATCCTCGGACAACACTGCATCTTCAGCTTGTAATGGAGGTGAGCACCGCCCCTGGAGTCAGACACGACTAGCAAGCATGTGCCAGGGAAACCTTTACCTTTACCTTACTTTTAAGCACCCAGGTGCATTGAAAGATGAAACACAAACATGAAAAGCAGATGGGGGGCAGCTTTTTGAGGGTCCTGCAATCAGTTACTCCCTGGACTGCCAGGAATTATACTTGTTTCCCTGTGTCTGCTGCTAAGTTTAAGCAGTGCAGTAGCAGAGCAGAAAAAGAAAAGGTTGCTTCTTTACAACCAAACCAGGCTGGCTCCTTTTTACAGCTAAACCAAAAATATGGAAACACTGGGAGTTGCAAATCCCCTCTCTCCCCCCTCTCTCTCTCTCTCTCTCTGTGTGTGTGTGTGTGGCCTGGTGCCCATTGAGAATGCAACCCTCAATGACTTCCACTGGCTGAAGAGGGACCCTCAAAGCAATCTATCCCGTTTTTGTTAGCTAAATTGCTGGAAATGTCTTCTGACGCTTTACTGGCAGGAACTGGAAAGCTTGCAGACCACGACGGAGGACACAAATGTTATCGTGTCCATGGACAACAGTCGGGAGCTGGACATGGAGGGCATCATTGACTCTGTGAGGTGTCAGTATGAGGAGATTGCCCAGAGAAGCAAGGACGAGGTCAACAGCCTCTATGAAAGCAAGGTAACCTTGCCGTAGGCCGGCCTGCAGTGGCGGGGAGTGGGTGGCCTTGGCCACCCGTGAGATGACATGGCTCAGTCCAAAGCTGCACAACCCAAGGCCCTCCTTTCCTCCTCTCTTCAGTATCAAGAGCTGCAGAGCATGTGGGGACGCCAGTGCAAGGACTTGTGCGGCTGCCGCCGGGAGATCCAAGACCTGACCCGCCTCATCCAAAGGCTCAAGGGTGACATGGAAACCACCAAGAAGCAGGTGAGGGGGGTCCTGCAGTCCAGAAGAAGGTGCAGAAGCAAGGGGGCCCTTTTTTGGGACTCAACAGATCTCCAGATAGAACACAAAGAAACAAACATATATATAAAGTAAAAATTAATATAGGAACTGGGCACCTCACACAGCCTTAAGTGACCAAGGGTCCAGTTCTTGCCATGCCTCCTGTGCAGCAGTGTCCAAGCCTAGCTCTTTGCTTGCAGGAGAATTATTGTGGCCAAAGGGTTCCAACAGCAAGGGAAATGCTAAGGTCAAAAGTCTAGGCATTACCTTTCTGCAGTCAATACTTGAGAAATCTTTTTATCATGCTAAATTGGTGGGTCTCCAGTGTTGCACCCTTGGGCATCATTGGCACCCACCAAACTCCTTGCCCCTCTTGGTTTTCATCGTATTAGTTAAGATTGTTTAAAATACCATTTTCTTTTTATTGGGAGGTTGGCAGTTGCTAAGACCAAGTGCTGCCCAGTGAAAACAACTTTATTTAGGTGAGGAAAAGGCGTTTGTGTCCTGGTGCTCCAACCCTCCACCTTTTCCTTTGGGTCTTGAGAAGGTTCCTTTCCATTCAGTCGTACCACTTTGCCTTCTGTGAAAAGAATGTCTTATGACCAGATGTGGCTTTCATGGCAGCCAATTACAAAGGGGCAATTCTCCACCCCGCAGCAGCTGTTTTGTGAAGACGTCTTTGCTGTTCTATCAAAATGCCCCGGACTAGCTCCTTAGATTCCACATGCTTAAACCCTTGAAGCTCTAAATGATTCGGATCTGGGTTACCTAAAGAACTGTCTACACCCACAGGAGTCTGCCTAAGTTTTAAGATCATCCACAGTGGCTCTGCCTGTTGGACTTCCACCCTGATCAGCTGTGCGGAGAACCTCTCAAGCTGGGGGCTTTTCAGCAGGGACTGCTCCCCCAGGGGAATTTCCTTCCAAGTGGCAGATGGTTGGCCTACTCTGTGGTTACTTTTAAGAGGAGTTTAGAAAGCCTTTGGCAGAGGGGTGGGAAATGACATGGGAGTTTCTGCTGTGGGTGTCATGAGAAGCCACCCATAAGACCCAGAGGGCTGCATGCGCCCCCTCACCTAGGATGTACCAGGAGGCATCACACGGGCCCTTCGTACTCTTTTGGTGTCAGCACCTGTATCATGTTGAGGATTTTTCTCATGAATCGGCTCTTTTTCAACTGTGCCCTTTCAAGATCGACCTGATCCAGACCTCTATTGCTGACAATGAGCAGCGTGGCGAGTGTGCCTTGAAGGACGCCAAGGCGAAACTCACTGAGATGGAGAATGCCCTGCAGTCCGCGAAGGACGAGCTTGCTTGCCTGCTGAGGGACTACCAGAAAATGCTCAATGTTAAGATGGGCCTGGATATTGAGATCGAGATGTACAGGTCCCTTCTGGAAGGGGAAGAGAGCAGGTGGGCAAAACACAAGCATCCACACCTGGCTAAGCATTTTCATTGCTTAATTTCAAGGTTTAATCTAGGGACTGTTTTCAACTGCACAAGAATCTGATGCATTTCCAACCCTCCCCCATCGCTAGTGCATGAGCATCTCCCAGAATTTTCCCAGTGAAAACAGTAAATAGAAAGATGTTCATAGTCCCAAAGGCACAAAATTTATTTTCCACTGCTTTTTTTTACAACTGCACCAGGTGTCCTGCTGCACTTTAGATAAACTCTGCTAATATAGCTTTTGGAATGTTAGTATACTGTAATCAAGCTGAACTAATTAGTGGGTATTTGGCATTCAAGGAGAAGCACTGTATCAATTATCTCACTTATTCCTGGCTCACTCTAAACAATGGCCTTTGCACACCGATAAAACAATGCTAGCCTTTACATTGGTCACTATCTGTCAACATCAAGCTCCAAAGATGAGGATAGAAAGTATTTCAGATATAATAGTAAAAATAAAATCTTGCCATTCATGTGTCCTTACCTCATCTGCACAAACTTCCAGGACACATGAGTAGCTTCTTGGAACATTAACAAATACCTGTTCCCTTTTCTCTGCAGGTTATACAATTCTACTCCTGTTAACATATGTAAGTAACTTCAGTTTAAAAATACACCCCATACTATTTTGAATAACATGCCAGACATTTCACTGCCTAAGGCCCTACCTGTGCCTAAGTAACAAGATGCCATTTTTCTCCTCCTGAAGCTGTGGTGGGTTGCCCCAACATCTCTGTTCCTGCTGGACCCTCGGGCAGTGACACCTTGGGGGGATCTGGATTTGGAAGGAGCTGCACCTACGGAAACATCAGAAGAAGCGCAAGATTCAGCTCCAAGAGCGGAAAGCTTCCTTACAAAACTGGATATAGTTCTAGGAGTGGAGGACAGCTTTCTAGATGCCCCACGAGCTCTGGGTTTGGGCAATGTGGTGTCAATGCTGCGGTCCCCTGTGAACCTATAGATTGTGGCCCAGTTGACGTGGGGTGTGCTGGAGGGGGAGGGTATAGTTCTCGGAGCAGAAGGTACTGCCAGCAAAGCAGGGTATGCATTTCCTCCGAGGGTGGCCTTTGCAGCACAGGGCTCTCTGGAGGCAGTTCTCTAGCTAGACCCTACCCCACTCAGAGCAAAGAAGGCTGCACTGGGGGGAGCTATGCCCCTGGGAGCTCTGGTGGCCTGTATTAGAGCTGGGCACCAGCACCCCCTTGAAACCCTCCATCCTGCTTGCTGGCAGATATTCTGGGCTCTTTTCACCACACTGCTCTATCTGGAGGAGGCATTCTCTAACCGTTTCTCTTTAGTAGTTGAGAGGGGTCCTCACTTTTTCAGTGAGAGAATCACATCTGCTTTCTTTTTTTTCATAAGGGCTTTGGTTTGGTTTGGGCTACCACTGCAAGTGACAACAGCAACTCTGTGGGCAGCTTGGCCACCATTCTGCGTCCTCCACCAGACCCCAAACTCAGTATCATCCCAAGGTGTAGCAGATGGAGAAGGGTGGCCGCCACTGATGTTTTAATCATTTTAATAGTAGAGAATATTCAGAGAAAATTCTGCAAGCAGGGACGGGGGGAAAACCTCAACTTCTTTGGAGAACTTCCATTTCAGCTATGATCTCTGTTGGGGAGGGGGAGGGTCTCTTGTGGTACCCCATGCACCACTGGAGATACAGGGGCACATCTCTGGAAATGGGAGCTGCAGTACCAGGAGCAGATGCCGAGTGAGGGATGCAGGAAACTGGTCCACCAACTGTTCCCTGGGGAGGGGAGCAGTTTCTTTGCCTGCTCGTGGAACCTCTGAAGCTTTATTCACCCATGTGTTTGGCCTGAAAAACTGAAAATGAGAGTGACCTGAGCCCTTTGCACTTGCAATGGGCGGGTGGGACGGGCGTTGGTGCTCCGTGCTTCCCTGCTGCCATGCCAGCTCCTCACCTGTCGGGGGCTGAAAGCCTGCAGTGGGGAAATTCCTCCCCTTGTGTAAGTCGCTTGTGCCATTCAGAGCCGAGGTCCCCCAGGGTCCTGCACTGCGCAGTCCAGCCTGCACGGGGGGGGGGGGGGGAAGCATTCCAGCTGCAGGGCAGAGGTTTTCCCTCTGACATCTGGTTAGCGGGGGGAGACACTGGCAAAGAAGGTGGGGTTATGCCCACTCTCCTTCTCTTCCAGAACACCTGTCAAGAGGGGAGGATACATTAGGGCAGAAATGGGCAAGTTGTAGCCCCCCAGATGTTCCAGCCCACGACTCTCACCAGCTGGCATGGTCAATGGTGAAAGATCATGTCTGCCGTAGGCCAAAATATATGGAAGGCCACAAGTTGCCCACCACTTCCATAGGGAATTTTGAGGGCTCTGTTTTTGTTTGTGAAGTCCAAGGCTTTGTTGGTCTGGAAAAACCTGATACCATTTATTTATTTATTAGGTTTCTATCCCGCCTTTTTCTTTTTTTAAACTCTGAGTTTAAAGAACTCAGAGAGGCTCACATCATTCCCCTCCTGCTGCTCTCCGTCTTATCCCCACAACAACAACCCTGTAAGGTAGGCTGAGTGGAGAGTCAATTTTTTAGTCTCAGACAACAGTATCAGAGACGTATGGATCATCAAGGTTTTCTGTGGGCAGTTCTCCCACCAGGACATTATTTTGGTGGCTACTTGGGGTGATGAATTACTTGACTTTGTTTCCAAATGTTTATTAGTAAATCCCCGTGAGTTTTTTTTTTTTTAAGTAATTCTGTTTTTTCTTCAGACCACAGCATAGGTCACTTTATCTCTTCCTTTGCGTCTGTTGCCAAGGTGGGCTGATGCATTTCTACACTGCTCACACTGCAGGACCAAAGGACATCTTGATAGGACCTTGGGCTCACTTCACTCCCTGTCTCAGGCTAAAGTGGCCCCCACTGTGCTTAAAGCAGGGCTCTCGGCGTGCTTGGGACAGGCCTGCGCTTCAAGAGGCAGGTCTGCCAACATCCCATCTGGTCTGCCTCTGGACCTGCTAAGGTGGTCCCCAGTTGAGCTCCATGGTGCTGCAGTGACCTGTACTACCAAAGAAGCTGCTTGTCTTTAGAAGCTGCATATTGGGATGGAGAAGGTAAACGAAGCTATTATTCACTTGAGCCTTTTTCTTAATTGTTCCAACCAGACCCCTTTCTTATGCTGGGGACGGCCCTAAATAAATAAACCTTTTCTCTCTGGTGCTCTGCAGCAACTGCCTGTTCTGCTTTACCAATTTTCTTTGTAGGGTCAGGTAACCACTAAGGATGTAAGAGAAAATTGTTTCAGTTCATTTTTTTATTTATCCAGTTCTCCCCTTCTGGACCCATCATAGACTTGAATGCAAATGCGGTCCAAGTATGTACATTTTTGACTGTACATCACATTGTCCATCAAAAAAGTGCAATGCAATCTGTGCACATTTGACAGCAGGAGTTCATTTGAAAATATTCAGCAAAACAAATACGTATTTTTGAAAACCCTCCATAAGCACACTTTAATTGATGGGGAAGGATGTGTACATTTGAAAGATACGCACAGTCGATGTGCACTTTTGGAAAAAATACAGAAAAATGCATGCATGCATGTGTGTGGGTGCATGCACACACACAAGGGAAGAAACCTTGGAATCTGACATGGGCTACAGTTGGGAGCATTGGAGCCAAGGTGGCATTTGGAGCACTTTGGTGAGCTTGCGCATGTCCCAAGTAAACACCAGGCCATTGTGCATATGTGCAGACTGATCTCGAAGAACATGGGCTCAAAGGACTTCCATGCAGGTCCATCGTTCATTGGGTGAATGGCTGCCTCACTACGAGAGGGACATGGAGAAGCCATGTAGGGGAAGGCAGTGAAGGTGGGCAGAGTTATGGAAGATGAGTCCTATCAGGGAAAAGTGGAAGGAACTGGGAATGGTTCTCTTACGGCTAACATGAGATCACTCTTGAAATACTTGAAAGGCAGTCCCATACTCAGTTCTTTGCTGATGGAAAGGGCAGGAGAAGATCTGATGGGCTTAAGTTACTGGACACTAGACTTGGGTTGGCCATTTGGAGAAATGCGTTAATGCTAAGGACAGTTTGATAATGGAACCAGTTTGCTTGAGAAGAGGTCTCTCCCATGAGATCTTCAAGCAGAGGTTAGGTAGCCATCTATGGAGATGCTCCATTGCTGGATTTTCTGTGTCAAGTTGGTGTGTGTAAGTTGGTGTGTGTGTGTGTGTGGGGGGGGGGGGTGAACTAGATGGCCACTTCAACTCTATGATTCTTTGATAATGATGACTTGTGTTCTCATCAGTAGACAGATCATGATGGATCATTTCACTTGGAATATGAGTCATAACTAAGCAAGCAAGGCTAATAAAGTCAAGGCATGATATACATTCACTAGCACCACCTAGTGAGGAAGGAGAGACACACATGAGCAATTTGTGCAAACTTTGGAAGAACTTGTTTCAAGCATATTCTTCTTTCGCTTACCAAACAGTGAATTTTAAATTTACTTCAACATTCTAAGCCATGCATGTTTTTAAACTGTCTTTTTCCAGAGAAAGAGAAGCAAAGTGCAAATTACTAACTTTAGCAAATACTCCACATCACTGGCTTGGCATGCATCAAGGAAATGACCTCGGGGTTGGATCCAGGATCTGCCTTCTGCTCCCACCCAGTGTAGGGAGGCTCAACCTGTCGCTTGGTCACCACAGTTACATCTCATTCAGCAGGGGCCCCTGGCTTTCTGTGTCGCACATTCAGAGGGTACACTGCAGAGGGTTGGAGGACCTTCCTAAGCAGACTTGGGGGGCTTGCAGGGGGCTCTAGTGGGGAGCAGCTCAGGGGGGTTCTTGCTTCAGGAGTGGAGGTCCACCTGCATTACCTTGGCTTGAGCCCAGTATTTCTTATAGATATGTTGTAGCAATGTGCCATCAAGTTGTCTTCAACTTGTGGCGATCCTACCCATGACAGTCCTGCTCAGTTCTTCTAAATTCAAGGCTGCGGTTTCCTTTATAGTGCCTTTTTTCTGTTTTCCTTAGCATGATTGTCTTCCCCAGGGAGTTCACTTTCTCATGACGGCCCAAAGCATGAAAGTCTCAGTTTTGACATTTTCGTTTCCGGCAAAAGCTCTGGATAGATTTGATCTAGAACCCACTTGTTAGTTTTTCTGTCAGTCCAGTGTATTCACAAACCTCCCTTCTCCTCCAGTAATAAGTGCTTCTGGTTCTACTGGTTTTAAATCTCAGCAGCCCTGGCAGGCTTGGTCTTGTGTTTCAGGGCTGCCTGTGCTTTCGGTTGAGTGCAAAAATCTTCGCATGGATGCCACTGGAGGGCACCTTCTAGATACACTGCACTCCAGTCTATTCCTTGTCTGTACGACACAGAACAATTCTGGATAGAAATGATGTGCCTAGTGATAGTTCTATCCTCTTCTAAAGCATTTAGCTGTTGTTCTTGCTTCCTTGGGCTGGATCTGGATTTAAGCTGCATCTGCTGCACCGATGCAAGTAGACTTCCCTGCCCGTCCTTCTCTGGGCAGCCTCTCCAGCCCCCTGAAAATCCCCCGGTTTAGGTGGAAGGACCTTCCTAGGGCAGAACCTTTCCTCCTGCAGAAGATCCCATCATCTCATGGAAGAGAAATCGTGGATCCAAGCCCATGTGGTGGTTCTTGGTGGTAGTGGAAGTGTGGATTGCACTTCACACTTACAGATTCCAGGGCAACGTACAATTGTGCAAATGGGATAAAGATACCCTGTCATCATGTTCCATAAAACAGTAATGCAACACTATCCTGAAACTGTAGATGGGGCAATCAAACCGGTTTAAATGCTTTGGTTAATTAAACTATCTGGTCCTAAGTGGAAGATGGTCCAAAGTCAGGGGACCACCACAGATAAGGTGCTCTCCTTTGAGCAGGTATCATGCACTTCATCTACCAATGGTGCTCAGAGAAAGGTACTCCAAAGCAGGTTTGCATGAGGAATGGGGCTAGGAATCAGTTGGGTTCCCTGAGCACGGCTCCCTGGACACTGGTTTGAGTCTGAGTTCCCAGTGAGCACACCCACCATTCCTGGGACGCTCACTGCAAATCGAGCCCCGTGCGCCGCCCACGCAGTGTCCCCCTTCTGCATCATGTGCTGCACCTGGCCTGGAAGAAGGCTGTTCATGAGAGGCTTCCCAGGGATGGAGCCCCAGGCAACCCCCAGCATCTTTATTCCATGCCACCTTCAGCGCCTTTGTGACACAGAACAAGGCTGCCGTTTGTACAACCTGTGTTCTTCAGGCATCCGTGGGCTTCCTTTCAGCTTTCTAAGAATGGACCAGGTATGAAGGGGAGTCCATGAATGCTGGAAGGATGGATTCTGCCAGGCTTCATCCTGCTCCTGCTCTAGAGCTCTTAATGCAAGGATGGGATGGGATGGAGGAGATGCTCCTCCAGCACATGTAAGCAGAGTGATGCTAGTTCACCAGGGCTCACGGAATCCAACCCTTGGCTCCAGACCTGTTGCTTAGGCTCTTGGGACCATCACACCTGGCAAGAGAGACACACTGTACCAGGCAGCACTTGAACGATGGCAGATAAATTCATGGTACACACAAGCACCAGCTTCTGATTTTGGCATTTTTTACCTAGCCATGCTTGTCCTGTAAGCTTTTAAAATCCTGTCTCGTGGATGAAACCATCTCAAGTTAGGAGAATCCCTACATCCCAATATAATCTGAAAATAGCCAGAGAAGATATGCCACTGAACATGTCATAAAGTGAAAAACAAAATAATTTTAAGTAGCCTTCTCCAACCCGTGCCCTCCAGACCTTTAGGATGACAACTCTCAGTTTTCTTGGCTATTGACATTGCTGGTTGGAGTTGACAGAAGCTGAAGCTGATGGAGGGGGCCACCATGTTTGGGAAAGGTGACTTTGAAGGATGATCCTCATGTGATTCATCTGAGAGCTGTGAGCCAAATTGCTCCTATTGACTTAAGCCAGAAAGCCAGGCTGCAAGGGGGAAGGGAAGGCTGAGGGCCTTTTGACCCAGTCTTCAGTCTGATCATAAGAGTCATCAAGTCCTTTCCACAATATCATTTAATAAGAAAAAGGAAGAAAGAGAATAAGGGTAGGGGGAGAGGAGAGGAGATAGAGGAGAGGCGAGGAGAGGAGAAGTCCTCCTCATTCGATGGGGAACTCTTTAAAGGGAGAGGGGAACATATATACAAGGTGTTCTCCATAAACATGCTTATGAAGGAGGGTACCTCCCTCTAGTCATGTGAAACCCCAACGTATTAAAAGAATTGGGGAAAAGGAGTCCACATAATCACCATGCTTTTATTTACTGCATTCATTCATATCCAAACCTTCCTCTAGGGGAGCTCAATGTAGCACCCATGGTCCTCCCTGGTATTTTATTTATTAATTTATTTATTAAAATATCCTGCCTATTCCACCAATTGCATCCCTAGAGCATTACTTGCGGATCCAAGGTCTGGAAACAAAGTCCTACGTTGATAAGCTAAGAGAGCTGGACATGTTTAGCTTTGAGAACCGAAGACTACAAGGGGATGTGATAGCACTCCACAAGTCCCTCAAAGGCTGTCACAAAGAGGAAAGAAAAGACCTCTTCTCACTCATCCCAGAGTGTAGGACATGGAACAGATAAACCGCAGCACACCAGATTCAGGACAGACACCAGGAAAAGCTTCCTCACTGTCAGAGCAGTACGCTAGCAGAACCAGCTGCCTGGAGAGGTGGGGGGCTCTCCCACACCAGAGACATTTAAGACAAAACTGGACAGTCAACTGAGAGGGATGGTGCGACTTGGCAACCTGCACCAGCAGGAGATTGAACCCTATGGTCCTCTTGGCTCCTTCCAACCCTACTATTCTATGATTCTATGAATCTCTACAAATAAAAGGACAACACACTGAAGGGAAGGGAAGTAGAGGGGAAAAGGCAGAGTTGGGAGATCACTTCTTTGACCAGAAGAAAGAGGTGAGCTATAAGCAAGCATTTATGTCCAGTTAGGGCCAGGATGATCTTTGCTTGCTGGTCTTCTTGCACTGAATGGCAGCTCCTGTTCCTTTAGCTAGCAGATGGGGCCAGAGCATCCTCTCTCCTTACGTCTGCAGTCTCAGGTCTGCTGCCAGTTCTTCCCAGAAGGATGGGGAAAGCGAGCCCTGCAGCTACACCTCCTCTGATCAGGAGGTCTGCAGCAGTCAAATTCTCATCCCACGCAGACTCTAAGGAATCATGTATAGCATAGGCCTGTACTTTCGGTGTAAGTGCTGAGTCTCAAGGAAAGAACCAACAAGAGCTGTCTTATACTGCACCTTAGAAAAAGGGAATTTCAGTAAGCATTATTATCAGCATTACCTAATATTGTGGTGGTACAGGGGGGCGGCTTACAAAAACACACCAGATAAACAGGAAACTCTGGAATCAGTTTACTAGGCTATAATTAATTTAGATGGAGAGAATTCTTAAAATGCATAATGTCTTGTGCACTGGATATGCAAACTAAGATGTGTGTGTGTGTGTATCTCCTTTACCTTTGTATTACTAGCTACTATTTAAAATGTTTATTTTGCTTCACATGCACACACATTAAAAATGTAGGTAACCCTTCAAGACATTCTGGAGGTGCAAACTAAGCATTTTAAATATAGATCCCTTGCCATTTCACTAGGATTTCTCTTCTTGGGTATGTTGCTGTTTTGCAATGGGATTTATAGCTAGCAGGCAAACCAAACCCAAAGGAAGGCCTCATGTTCCTTTTCCTGAATCAACCAAGCCCAGAGAGTACAAGAAGATATAAAGCAGAAATCTAAGAGTGTCCCATCAGAGGGGATCTTCTCCTTTCTCTCTCCTGCAGCACCAGTATCGTCTCACGCAACTTTCTTAGGCATGAGCCGACAACTGCATGCGGCAAACTCGCTCTCAGGAAGAAGAGGCTTCCCTTCCACTTCGGACATTTGTTGGCCAAACCGAGGCAGGATGATTGTAGCTTCCCTGTCTCAGTCTGGTGGAAGAGGTGGACTGGGGGGCTCTAGCACCAGAAGTCTCTTCAACATAGGCGGCAGCAGGAGAATTCCTTGCGGTGGAGGCTGCCAAACTGGGGGCTCTGGGAGTCTCAGTGGCAGACATGCCTTTCCTCATCTTCATCAGAGCTTTGGTGGGGACATGCATTACGGCATTCCCAGAAGCCACACTGAGCGCAGAAATTACGGTGGCAGCTGTTGGCATGGCCACGTCCATGGAGTCGGCGTCAACGAACTCCTCTTAAAACCACTTTGTGTAGGAGTTGACCCCGAGTGGCAGAATATACGTGTTAGGGAGAGGGAACAGATGAAATCTCTCAACAACCAGTTTGCCTGCTTCATTGACCAGGTCAGTGGCTGGATTCGTTCATTCATTTGTTCGCTCGTTTGTTCGTTCAGAACAATGTCCCACCACTTCCGAACAGGGGCTGGCATTTGATGTGCCTTCTCAGAGATCGTTTGGTGGTGAGTGGTCCTTTGGGGTGTGCGCCTGGAGAAGGTGCTTGTTCTCTACTGATATGATAAAGTATGTGCATGAAATTGTATGTGCATCTTAGAATTTCTGATCTAGACAATCTTTCTCCTGAATGTTGCAAATCCTGCTTGGTGTGTGTGCGTATCTGCCTTTTTGCTCAGGATTTTTAATATCACCACCACCGCCACCACCACATTACATCCATACCCCACCTTTCATCCTCTTGTAAGGAACTCAAGGCAGCTCACAAGGTTCGTCTCCTCTCCATTTTATTCTCATGACAACACCCCTGTTAGGTAGGTCAGGCTGAAAGTCAGTGACTGGCCCAGAGTCACTGAGTGAGCTCCATGGCCGAGTGAGGACTAGAACAACCCAGATCCCCTGAGCCCTGCCCAGCACTCAAACACACACACAGCACACGGGCTCCTCATGCTGTGCTCTAGAGCTCAGTCACAGAGGATAGAGGGAGAGCTGAATTAGGGGAGCCTCCCAGCACAGAAATGCACACTGCAAACCAACTTCCTCAAAGGACTTTTTGTCACTATATCCCGAATCCCTAGCGACCTGTTCTATCCCAAGTTTTCAGCACACTGTGGTGTTCCTGCAGTATATTTCAGGGTGCTGAACCTGCAAGGTGGGCCTCCTGGCCGGCCGGCTTCCTCCCATAGCCTTGCTGGTGAACTGAGAGTAAAGGCAGCACGGCTTCCTCCCTCCCCGCTTCTTTGAGCAAATGAAATGCGACTGTCCTTTCAAGCTTTCCAGTTATCTTCTTTGCCGTTTTTATTGTCTTGCCTCAAAGAAAGAGCGAGTGGAAAAGGCATCCATGCACGTGTTTACTCAGAAGTGAATCACCTTGTCTGCAGTGGAGCTGACATCATTGGAGGTCGTATTTTCAGCCAAGTGGAAACTGTGCTTTCTTCGTTAGCTTATGCCTCAGCAGGGGTAAACGAGTTCTGCGTAAATATCAAGACAGCACTCCCTGAGCTGTGAAAGGGGCTTAGATTACCAAATAACTTCCAGATTCATCCAGTCCTGGTCTGGCTGCATTTTTCCTCTTCAGAACCATCAAAGCTGTTAACTTCTATCACTTCTGTGACTGAATACCAATAATAGCACTTGAGCATCCCAAATGCTGAAGTGCCCCATGTACCCAAATGAGCCAAGATCTGAAATAAAGTTATTCAAAATGTGTAATGGAGTGTTTTCCAGATTGTGGCAGCTGTTTAGAAAATGCTGAAGTAGAACACTTGCAGTCAGAGCTTCAGTCAGATACACCACAGAGCTCTTGTGACGGTGGGATGTGCCTCTGCCAAACCACTCCAGCCAATTCAGCCAGCCTTGGAAAAGCTCGTTTCATTTTTGTCAGACTTCCTGCAGGTATTTCACCAGGGTGGCAGAACGGTGGCACTTTGTTTTAATTTGTTGCTTCAGGAGAGATCTGGAGGGCACTTAGGGTGGAGGAGTTGAAAGGAAATCTTCTATGTGGCACAGAAAGGTCCAGGTTACAGACGCGATATGGGGTGTGAGGTCAGGACTGGAGATGATTTCCCTCAGTGCCGATCGCAGGCCCTCCGTGCATTAAAGGAAGAAGCTTTGATGTGGTTTGCCCTGGACCATGTGCTTTGCAGGGACTGCTGCAGCCGTGTTGTCCTTGAAGACCACCTGCAAATCTCACAAGCCATGATCAGGACAGGATCAAGACAGTGGCTATTTGGAATACAGGGAAGGGAGTGTGTATGAGATACTGGGAAGGGGAAGCTGGGTCTAGGAGGGGGCACCTAGAGAGAACACCAGTTAAGGTGCTTTCAGGCTCTGTCAAAGTTGGCATGCCTCCTTCCAGTGCCCAGATCAACCCGTAGAAGACTTCCTGGAACGCAGTGGTTGCATGAAGGGGTGCAATCCCATGCATGCTGAGACAGAACAATTCTTACAACTCCAAGCATTTCCTACTTGGCATGTGGGACCTTTTAATCTTTTCAACATGCATAAAAGGCATGTGGGACCTTTTAATCTTTTAATCTTTTCCACATGATTCTGCCTTAAATGCAGCACAGCTTGAAACATCACTGGCAAATAGAAGTGGAGATGTAGACAGATGGATGGATGTCTTGCTTCTTGCAGGGTAGATCAGTTGTTCCCATATAATTGCCTTTCAAATTTCAGCCGGGAGCTGACAGGGAGAGATAATGACATTCCTGAAGCAAATCATAGAGAAATGCATGACAAGATGAACTGGGCTCTTCCACCTCCTCGTCTTAAAAGCTACACATTCACATCCAGGTGCTCTCTCCGTATGTGCCGCCCCTTTCTTAATCAAACTCCCTGCATGAGTGGGGAGCAGGCTGCACTGAGCCATTACACCCATGGCACTGTGCGCATGGATTCGCCCTATGTGTACACATGGAGGCTGTGTCCTTGCAGATGGCCCTCTTGTACACACAGCTGGTGCCAGGGGCCAGGGAAAGCTGGTGCATGTCATCCGGTGCGTGGATGCTCTGTTGGGTGAACAGTTTGAAAAGTGCTACATCTTTATTGCTCATAAAAAAACAAACAAAAACCCAGCAATGTTTTACAATGTGAGTGTTAAGGGCTCATTGCTTGTATATTTTAAGTGAGTCTGGAACTGGTTTAGAGAGTGCATAGACATGCTTTGGTGAGCATGCTTTGGAAGTGTATTCAACTCGTGCGCTGCATTTGAACCACACACACGTGTGTCTCTTTGTGTGCAGCAGAAGCCCGCTGTGCACATGAAGCCATATCCCCCTTGTGCCGTTCTGGTGCACCAAACCAGAACACCTTCCATCCCAAAGAAGCAGATCAGTGAGATGCATGTCTGAATGGCTTGTCAGAAACCTGAGAAGTCACAAATGCTGGAGATCCATAGTTTGCAGCCTGCAGATTTCCCTCTGCAGCAGCAGACTGGGACAGACCTATTCCCCTTCTTTCGGGTGTGCGGCCACACTTTCTACAAGTCAGCCTAGACATCCTGTGCTGCAGCCATCCTAGGCCTGCTGTATATGACTCGAGAATGCTCGGAAAGAGTGACCACTTCCGTGCTATGCAGAGATACCTGCCAATGTGATGTACATCCACTGAAAATATTTGTAAATTAATAACTCCATGCTTGCCTCCAATTTGTACTACTTCCCCAGTACGATTGGCTCAGATTTCCTACTATGCACAAGTTTTCCCCAAGGACTGCAAATCCCATGGAAAATGTGAAACCGTGACCAGCAATATAGCTTTGCAGTTTGACAGAGCTAACACAGTATGTTTCTCCCCTGTGCACCCTACGCCAGCCCCTGTTGCAGTTGGCTTTTCTCGTCTCTGATTTCAGGTGCGATGCCTAGAGCAGAAAAACAAGGTGCTGGTAACCAAATGGAGCTTCCTACAACAACAAGCACTCCCTGCTAGGAGAGATCTCAAGCCCCTCTTTGAAAACGCCATCAGCAGCCTCCGCAAGCAGCTGGGTTTCCTGCTGGGGGAAAAGGAGCAGATGGAAGCCCAGCTGGGCCACATGCAGCAGAGTGTGGAGGAAATGAAACGCAAGTAGGTGCCGAACTCTCCTTTTGCCAAAGGAGCAGCTGTGATTGAAGGTTTAATTGATTGGGTGGGAGAGCGTATGTTCGACTGAAAGCAGAAGCCATTTATCCCATCTCCTTTCTCATATGTGACACAAAAGGCATATCTATAATCTCAGGAGATATGGAAACAGGGATGTTTTAGAAAATTTAATTTCTGCAAATTCTGAGTAGAAATTACTTGACTTGCACCCTGATCTCCACACCAATTGGTTTGCAGATTGGAATTTGTAGTCTACTTGCTTCTAGTTTTCTGAATACAGTGAATGGATAGCCGGGGAGACTCCTCAGGTAGCAATTACATGGCTTCCGTTTACTGCACTTCAAAAAGACACTGCTTTGTTTCCAGGCAGTTGGAAACACACCTTGTCCTGTGAATTCCTCTGCCCAATATCAGTGCCCACCTGTGTGAATAACTTAGTGGGCACCACGTCCTCCCCAACTACCTTGACAGGAGGAAGGAAGTGAAGAGACCCCTGACAGTAACTGGTTGCCACTGTGGGGCACTTCTTCTGTCTCAAGAGGAAATCTCCACATTCCAGACGGAAAGGAAACTCCAAGGATATTATTGCAACCATGTGTTCAGACTATCTGCTCATTGGGGTGGACCTAGAATAAAAGTGCCCCGGATGTTGGACATTTCGAGAGGACCTTTGGAACAATTTGATGGTTCAGGTCGGAAGTCATCAGGACGTGTTCATGGCTAAACTGATGTGAAAAGGAACTGGAGTGAAAGGAGGCCGATGCGTCTATCCACTCATGAATATGGCCCAGAAATTCCCTTGCACGGGCTGCATGCAGCTCATGGGATGGAGAGACTTTACTTTAACAAGTGTGTTGGAGTTAAATGCAAAGTGATGGACTCTCAGGAAAAAAGTGGGAGGGGTGGTGAGACAGTCAGAACTATCTCTCAGACCCAGGATGCACAGCTGACAGCCTTGAGAGCAAGCCGTGGGCAAACCCCAGAGCTGCAGCTCAAACATTAATGCTCACCACCTTTTCATTAATGACTGATGTGGAAATTCCGGATTTTCCTACTCCATTCCACCCCCCCCCATGATGTCATCTGCCCATCACCTGTCGTGGGCAGGACTTCTTCACCTGTGCCAAATTCATTCATTCTTAATTTATCCAAAGCATTTATTGACCAAAACAAAACAAAATGCTCCTAAAATGTCCCCACAAAACTAAGAAATTCAACAGTCCCTACCGGCAAGCTAAAAAACATGGCACAAAAGAAAAGGGGGATTGGGAGGGAGATGGGGAAAAAAGGCAAAGCCAGACACAGGGGTCTTGATTGCATAATCATCTGATGAGTACAGAAGGTGGCCATTCCTATTTCAGCCCAATCCAATCAATGCTCATTTGAAGCTCTGCAGGTTTTGGGGATACTGGTGTCAGTATCAAGTTATGGCACGCCAACTTTTTCCTCTTATATCCATGCAGGTATGAAGAAGAAATTAACCAGCGCATGGCCATGGAGAATGATTTTGTTCTGCTTAAGAGGGTGAGCAATTCAGATTGCTCTGGAGCAATTTTGGGGGCATTTCACGAAAAGGGAATAAATGAATTCTTTTAACTATAGATCATGTTAAACGCAGAGGCAAAGAGAGCCATGTAAGAATGTGCATCTGTATGTATATGTGTTCATAGCATGCAAAACATCTATTTCTCCTCACTGAGATGAGCACACGCTTTTTCTCTGTCTGCTGGAGAAGATTAGCTGACCCGTAATTAAACTCACAAATGGAGAGCCAGAACCATGTGGGTACCATGGGTGCAGGTTCCAGGGCTTTAATGTCTTCTGTGTTAAAAAAACCCACATGTCACTATTTTTCCTCTGTGCTGGTTCTCATGCGATGATAAGCCACCCTGAAAATAAGCCACATGGGCTGGATGTTCATTCACTAACCAACCTGCTCTCGACAGGTGACCAGACCCTCTGCTGTGCTGTGCCTCGCTTCCCCCTTGCATGCTCCTGGGAAATATCCCATGGGCCTTTGAGGCACACCTTCAGTTGCCAGCTGAGTCACTCTGCATTTGGACACATTTGCAGAGAAGTTAGTTTGCAAAGTGGTTTTTCCATCTTTGCAGAGATTTCTGCACACTTCAAAAAATATTTCAGGAAATTTTGCACACGTTCACTAAAGTGCATTAGTTACTGCAAACTGGCACAAATCTCTCCAAAAGTGAATAAGGTTATGATGATAATGATGATGAAGATTCTGTTACATAGGCACACATTTCCCTGTAGATGAAAGAAAATAGCAGTAAATATGTAGTGATCTCCACAAAGGCAGAAAAAAGATTTGGTGTTGCCTAGGGAGGTGATGATGTCTTAGAGGAGGGGAGGTAGGCAAGGGAGGATGGAGCTAGAAGATGACACTGGCAAGACTGCAGGGAGAAATCTGCCCCCACCCCTTGCCAGGTGGCCCTTTCTATAAGCCATGCCAAAGTCGCTCTGCTGGGTTCGCACATCTCAAGGAGGCCCTCCAGGAGCAAGCCACCCTGAATGCCTCCGCAATAAGCAACGGGTTCTTACGATGGCTTGTGCATGGTGAACACGTCACATGGAAGAAACCTCCCTGGCTTTGGATGCCCAGAATAAGCTTCCCTGAAACAAACCATTACTCAGTGTGTGTTGTGTTGTGCAAAGCAGGTTTCCCTCTCTTTCTCACTCAGCCCCACTGGTTCCCCCAACCCCATTCACACACAGGTCAAGGGTGGAGTCCAGAGATGCAACCCAAATCCCCCACTTCAGAACTTCCGGGATGACCTGACCTGAACCCTAACCTGTCTCAAGTTCAGCCGTGATCCTAATAGCATAGCCACAGCCTCCTCTTTCCTGCCAGCATTTACTCTCTGGGGCAGTTATGTACCCTAAGATTGTTAACTTAATGGTTAAATGGGCCCTGTCTCTTTAGAGGGGGGGCACTTATTACTTCTTGTCTTTTAAAACATGGGAAGCCAGAGCTGCACTGTTCAGGGGCCAGCTGCTCATTTTGGGGACTCCGGTTTTGGACATCTGCCCCAAAGTCCTGCTCTGACAGCATCAGAAGATTTATTCAGGAGAGGAAAAAGTGGTAAGATGGGCATCTCTGGACATCAGTTTCTCTGCAAACCGGCTCTTCATGAATGCTTTTGACCACATTTGTGCGGAACGGAGCAGGGCAAATTTCAGGCATTCTGTCTCTACCTTCCAGGATGTAGATGGAGCTTTCATGAACAAGGTGCACCTGGAAACTAAGGTGGAATCCATGAAACAGGAGGCTGCCTTCCTGAGGTGTGCTCATGATGAGGTAAGGAACATTCGCGTCGATCTCCTGAGGCAATAATTGCTAGAGCTCCTAAGGAAGGTCAGCATTCTGGCCCTCTTCTGCCCTGAGGGCCTTGGAGCCACTCCCACAACAACATCACAGAAAATGCTGAAAATAAATAAATAGCAAACACAATTTCCTAAATGTAAAGTCCCAATTCTAGCTATTTAGTGACGAGCTTTGTGGTCCATTTGATGGTGGGGAGGATGATGCATGCCACAAGGATGCTCTTCGCCTTTTTTTAGGAAATTGCTCTGCTAGAAGAGCAGATCCAGAGTGGGACCGCAATCAGTGTGCAGATGGACAACACGCGAGACCTGGACATGAACGCCATCATCCACGGTGTTGAATTGTGGTATCAGAGCATTGCACACAGGAGCAAAGAAGAAGCCAATGCTTTCTACCGAAACACGGTGAGTAACCATTTGAGTGTGCTTGGAAGGGAACCCCGCAGGCTGCATAATATCACAGCAAAATGCTTCATCTCCCTTCTCTTATGGAAAACAGAAACAGTGCGCCACTGAAACTAACACGTTTAGTCACCCAAAAGCAACTTCCAAATTATGATAATAGTAACCTTATCATCACCATACTGTATAGTCACATGCCAGCCATCATTTGAAAGGGTAAAAGTGACAGTGATATTAGGATGGATGAATCGGGATTCGTCTGGTCCATGTCTGTTCTGTGCACTGCTTTAGCATGATTTGCTCTCCAGTCTGCCATTTATGCGCTCATGTTTACTCTTGCACACACTTTTGGTCGCATCTTTGCCTGTATTTTGTGAAACAAGAGCTGTTCAGTCCAAAGGACAAGAGTGATCCAGTTGGGAATGCATGGATGCAGTCGATTTGCCTGAAAGTACAAACCAATTTATGCCCATCCCAAGTTGAAATACGCTGCAAATTCTGCATCGATGAGGTGTGCTAGGAACCAGAGTGAAACTCTGCAAATTGTTCCTCCTTCTCTTAATACAGCTTCTGCTCCAGGTTTTCATTCTTTACAGAGCTGCTTTGTTGCTCCAAAGAAATGTTGTCAGATCACTTTGGTTTCGTTGCTCTCGTTGCAGCAATGGCATCCATACGGCCCTGTGAGAACTTGGTTTTTGCTCATGAAGCATGCAGGCATGCCCTGTTTATGCTCTGAACACAAGCATGAGCATGTGTCTATTGGAAACATGTATTAATTGCTGAGCATGTGCTTGGCTTCAGTTCATGCAAGCCTCTTATGCAAATACCCTGAATTTGCGCACATTTTGTAATGGGTACAATTTTTCCCATAGGTTGAATCAGCTTCACCTTAGTTGACAGAAGAAATTTGCGAAATTTGCATATCTAGGGGAAATTTGTGCAAATCCAGCAGGGAATGGTTGCACAAATGTCATGTTCAATCGCAGGTCAATTTGCACATTTTTTTTTGTGTTTGTGTAGAATGACCGGCTATCATAGATGCCAACAGGAACTGGACACAAGAAAATCCTGGTGCTCATGAGGCTCACTTGTTCACTTTTCCCTAGCACAGGAACCCAGGCGATTCCCAACACTGCTTTGGACCACAGTTTTCAGCTTTAGAAGCATCACGATGTCACAGTTCAGTGCCCGGCTCTCCTCAGTGCCTGGCCCTTGCTTTACTTTGGTTCTTCTTGCATCAGTGCATTTGGTACGAGTTAGAACATTTTCATGCATTGCGCTGCAGAACTAAGACTCAAAATATCACGCAAACAAGAGAGGTTAAGAGAGGGAGTAAGAGGGCAAGTAAGAGGAAGAAAATGCCAATATTATAAACAAAAGAGTGTATTTCTCTCTCTCTCATTCACCCACATAAATGTTCATCAGCATCTCCTCGTGAGTGTACAGGCTCACTAAGATCGGGGTCGGTGGATCAGTGGGGGCTGGTGGAGTAGGTTGTCCCCTCTGGGTTTTAGTTTGACCTTTGAGGCAACATTCACGATGCTGAATTCTTCCTCCTCAGCAGAGTGCTCTGGGCCTTTCAGGCATATGCTGCATCCCATCAGTAGTGGGACGCTTCCATTGGAAATGGTGTGGCAGAGGGAATTTCATTTCCATCACCCAGGGTGGGTATGGGGAATTGTGTTCTGTGAGGCTAATCCAGTCTGGGATTCTTCTCCGTGGAGGACTGAGCCCACTCTGCAGTCCTCCACAGACCCTGTCCCTCGGCCAACCCTTCTCCCTCATTTGGAGAAAGGGAAATCCCCCCTCCTTGTCTCCAATCTGTGATGGGAAATCCCAAGGGGATTCCTCTGTGCATTCCCCCCCTCAATTTAGTCCCCTCCCCCCGGTCAAATGAGTGGAAGCACTTGGAAATGCAGGGCCTTCCTGAAGTTGCTGGCAGAGAGTCCCTGTCTCTGCTCCATTCTCACAACACATATTGGTCAGCATGCCATCCCCAGAGAACACACGCAGTATCTGTGTCCTGAAAAGAAAGTTATGTGCGCTCTCTCTCTCTCTCTCTCTCTCTCTCTCTCTCTCTCTCTCTCTCTCTCTCACACACACACACACACACACACACACACACAGAGAGAGAGAGAGAGAGAGAGAGAGAGAGAGAGAGAGAGAGAGAGAGAGAATTATTATATTAATGATATCCTAGCTGTCTAGGAAGGCCTCTGCATTTATCCATGTATAAATAACAAAACAAAACAAAACAAAGAATCAAACATAAAACGTAAAGCAAAACAAAAAACACACACCACACAACACCCACAATACCCCACACTCCACATAGCATACAACATAACATAAGGAACTGCCTGTAGAAAGCAATGAAACTGAGTCACGTTTGAACATAACGTTGCCGCTTTTGTGAGCTTTTAGTGCCAGGAGCTCCAGAACCAGAAGAGCCAAATGAGCGATGCTCTGAAGATGAGCAAGTGTGAGATGGCGGAGGCGAGCCGGGCGGTACAGAGACTCCAATACGAAGTAGACAGAGGCAAAAAGCAGGTGAGTGAGGGGAAGCGCTTTCCCGGGACGGGTCGGGGTGCCCACAAGGGCAGCTGGTGCAATGGTCTTGAGTCAGGGGCAGCTAGCTCAGTCGCAGGGGGAGGTCAAAATGCTGCACTGCAGTGAAATTGGGATGAAGGGATGAAGCCAAGCCGTCTGTGGATGAGCTGGGCTGGGCTTTACTCTGGCCTCCTTACCTTAACGCGGGAGTCAGCAGCTTTCTCCCTGACCACTGATCAGCTGGTGTTTTCCTGGGTGTTGTGCAGCTTTCCCTCCACCTAAAAGCTCAAAATGCTTCTCCAGAGGTTTACTGACTGACAGCAGGAGCATAAAGCTACAATGTGCTGGTTGCCTCGCCCCGCCCCTTCTCCTTTGGCCCCGCCCCCTTTGCTTTCCATTCTGCCCACAGGTGGAATGCAGCCCTCAAGCATCTCCCAAATGAGTTGAAAGAGGTTCTGCACCCTGATCCAGACGATCGCGATATTTGGGGTCGATGTGGAGGGAACACTTGGCTTGGGAGGCGGGAGCATCTGACCTCGACGGGGCTGTGTCTGTGAGGACAAATGAGGTCTCTCGTGCATCCCTGCGGCAGGTTGCTTGTCTGCAGTCGGCCCTCTGCGACGCTGAGAAGCGTGGGGACTGCGCCCTGAAGGATGCCCAAGAAAGACTTGAGGAGCTACATGGCGCCCTCCACGAGGCAAAGGACCAGCTGGCAGCCTTGCTGTGGGGCTTCCGGGAGCTCCTCAACCACAAGCTCGCTCTGGATATCGAAATAGCGACGTACAAGTCACTGCTGGAGGGAGAAGAAAACAGGTATTGCTCCAGGACCTCCTACTGATTAGAAAAGCACATACTAAAGTCCAAGCCCACCTTCCCAATATGGTGCCCCCCAGTGAGTTTTTGGGGGGCTTCCACTCCTCATCATAAGAGCATGCTTTAGGTTTGCCGCAGGTCCCTGTTGGAGGGATACTTGGTGGCCAGCTGGGGCTCGTGACTGCTGGATGTGTGGAAGGGGCCCACGGCCCT
Source organism: Varanus komodoensis (assembly GCF_004798865.1). Classification (NCBI taxonomy): domain Eukaryota; kingdom Metazoa; phylum Chordata; class Lepidosauria; order Squamata; family Varanidae; genus Varanus; species Varanus komodoensis. The sequence continues at coordinate 399,817 of NW_025335954.1, forward strand.
TTTCGGTGCGGCAGTCAGAGCAGTTCTGTGCTGGTGGGTACAAGGGAGACCCTGCAGAGCTGTAAGCACGGCCAGGGGCTGGTGTTGCCAGCAGGAGCAGCTTTCTCTAGCTTGTGTCCCTTCCCTTTCCTCTCCCCTCTTTCCTCCTCCCACTGGCCACGATGGACTGGAGTCAACTACACCAGCTCAAGGACTGTCTGTCGGGGCTTCGCTAGTTCATCCCTGGAAAGGCGCCAACTGGCTGCCCCACTGTTGTCGGAAGATGGTGGCCAGAGGTTGCAGCTGCCACACTCAGAAGGGCATTGGTTGCACCCCATTGTCTGAGGGCTTCCTGCCAGAAGAGGGGGCCTGGCACCCATGCCCCATCCTAGGGCCCCTCCGCTGCCCTCTCTGCAAGCACAGCATCTCTCCTGAACATGGCTGTTGTATTTGTGTGTGTGTGTGTGTGTGGGGGGGGCATGCTCATTTTATAAGTTGGCTGTTCCTATTTGCCTTTTACTGTTTCTTTTATGGTATTTATTTGCTGTTAAGTTTTTGGTACTCTTTTTGAGACAGGGAGAGAGGAGGGGGAGATATTGAGAGAGAGAGAGAGAGAGAGACAGGCAGGATTCCTATATGAAGGTGTTAATTCACTCTATTTTTGGGGTTGTCACAGAATCAACATCCGAGCACTACGCAGAGCATTTCCTTTCCAGCTTTTCCACCATATAACCTGTAGGGGGCATTGTGGCAAACTGAAATTCCCCAGTTGTTCATAGAAAAAAGATTTTTCTTTCACTTTCACAAGTATCACCTCTTTCCCTGCTCTTAGAAAAACAGAAATAAAAACCCCTCATCAAAAGTGCTATTTAAAAACTGAATCGGGAGGATCATGTCAACACCATGGGTAAGGAATGGGGAGCGGACAATAAATGCCTCATGTAGAAAATCTCACAGAGAGAGCAAGAGGAAATAAAAGAATGGTGGATGGGTAGATACAGACTGAGAGAAAAGAAGTCCTATTTCTGATTTTCTATTAGAAAGGATGGTTTCTCACATGATGTGACTATACTGCTTTTCTTTCCCAAACAGGATATTATCTGACAGACTTCAGAATGCAGGTAAGCAGTGGTAAATTTTACATCATTTCTGTATTCCAAAGGTGGTCCATTATATGTGGGCATAAGCAATGCCCCATGCCATAGAACAGAATGCAGCAGTAATAAGTGCTGAGGTGACAAAGGGCTGGACCACTTCAGATGGCTAGGAGGTCACTGAACTTGCAATGCTTCCTTTAAAAAGAAATCCTGGAATGGAAAAAGAAATATAGCCCAGTCGAGAGCACCCAGATTTGATGGGGCCATTTCAAAACGGTACTCCAGGAACCCTCGTTCTGCAGAATTTGTAGAACCAGATGAATGGTACATCTCCTAGGCCAGTTCCATCTCTGAGAACAGTCCTCTCGGGCATGGAGATGGTTCAGACTATGAGCCTGGTCTGACCTGTGGAGGTTCCCCCTCTGATCTGCAGAGCCTCCTTGGATTTTTCTGGGGTGTGGGTGGCGTTCAGCCGGAGGAATCTGCAGCGCTGGCTGGAGGAACTCACGCTGGAAGCAGAGATAACGGTGCCATCTCCAGGGAACAGGGGGTTGCTCTTTTCCGTGCTGGCCAAGTCATTTGCTGCCCCTGCCATCCTGGGAACATTGCACAACGCTGGGGCTTGCCCACGTTGCACCTTCCTCTGTTGCAGAGGGTGTGGGGCAGGCAAGCCCTGTCCCTGGCCACAGTGCCGGCTAGAGCTCCACCTGGCATCTTGATCAGGGACCAGAGGGTGTCAGGGCTGCGTTCGGAGCCCTGATGCCAAACCCCTTGACATCAGCCAGGCCATGAGGGGTTCCTTGGGAGCAGCCATTGGGCCTCTCCTAGATGTGTTGCCCATCTCTGCTCCAAGATCTAGGACAGAAGCTGCTCCTAGCCAGCCTTGCTACCCAAATTCCTTGAAGGTGTCAGGAATTGAATCAGGAAAGCTAGCCACTGCACCGTGGACTCTTTCCCAATATACATTGCAGAGATTCCAGCATGGATGTTCTCAGACCGTCGGCCGTCTTCTTTGTTGCAGTGGTCCTCCCTGTCTCAGGCAAAGCAGTTGTCCACTGTGGCCTTGAGCCTGGGCACAGCTCCCTAAGAAGGAGCTCTAGTCGTGGATGTCCCCCAGAGAGGCAGAATCCTGGGGACGCAGGCTGGGCTCGCACATCCAGAAACATCTCTAGCCCAGTGAGCCAGCACTGCATCACTGGATCTGAAGATGGTGCATGCCACGCCAGGAATGCTCGTGGTTGTGCTTCCAGAGGTCTGCAGAAGCCCACTGGTGTGGCTGGGGGGTGCACCACAAGTGTTGTGCGTAGATGTGCGGGGAGCCACTCTGGGGCTTGTCGCTCGGCTGCCGTATGCTGCTGCCATGGACATTCACGCAAGCATGGCGTGAAAATGTCCACAGCCTCGTGTTTCTCACAGAGCAGCAGGAAAGAATAAACATGGAAGTCCCACGCCCAGCAGCAAACCATATGAGGAAAAGGGGGGCATTTCCAAGACGAAATAAACTGCTATACCAGAAGTTTCCTTCCTCTCATTCACCTTTTCTATAGGAGGTTCCATATGTACAGTATGTCACACTGTTGATCTTCTTGGCTTGCTCGCAGGAGCTCCTAAAAAGTGATCCCCTATCAGTCCCATTTTACAGACGCTGAGCTGAGGCTGAGAGGCAGGTAGTCCAGATAGGCAAAACTGGTTCACCTTGGCGGGTTAAGAAGGATGTTTTCCTTTGGTTTGCAAAAGGATCAACACAGGTGAGCTAACAAAACATCATCCCCTTTTGGCAGAGGTATGACTCTCGTGCAACGAGAAGTATGATTTCCCCTTACACGGAATCATGACTTGTCTAGGTTGTCTAGTTTAAGACCAATTCCAGCTGAAGGAATAGAAAAATTTTCTATTTTTCCTTGCCCTGCTATCTAACGCTCCCTTTAGGGATCACCCCTGGTGCATGGTGTTTGGTGCATGTGCTTGGCAAGTTCTTATAGGATGGCCAGAGCACCTCCCCAAGGAACACACGAACCTATTTGGATTCTGCAACCATCCCATGCAAATATATTTGGGTTAATCCACTGCCCCTTCTTTGGCTTGCCTTTCACAATCAAAAGGCAAAACAAACTTGTCATTGCGAGGCTAACACATCAACAGGTCAGCAGACAGAAGGTGTGCTGATGCTTCAGAATGCGTGCAAAGCATCACTTCCCAGAGGGATCCAGCAAACAGCTGTTTTCTAACATTTCCTGCCTCTTTCAATGATAGATCCCAACTTTTTAGATCTGAATGGATACAATAATGATTGTATTTCTTTAGAATGTTGAGCAGAATAGACTTTCTGGGAAAGAGACAGGAGTTTTGCGTTCTCAGGAAGAGAGACAAGCTGTTGGAGAACCTTAATCCATTCACTGCCTTTCATCTGGATGCTTTAATGCCCCCTCTCAGTGAAAGAGGGAGGGGGTAAGTAGTATCATCCTGTGCTGCTTGGACACGCTGCATAAAATTGGCAGATATGAAGCTGAGCAGTATCCTTGAACTGCACCAGAGATGTTGGACTTTGTTCAGCCTCAGGACTGAATTCAGATTTGGAGAAGCCCCCGGGGGCTATGCTCCAGTGGAGGACAGGGCCAAAGAGAAGCTGAGGCAGGGCCAAAAGCAAACACCGAGGCCCGGGCACCAAAAACACCAGCATGTTTTAGCTTAAAGCTCTCACTGCCAGAAAGTAAGTCTTAGGAGAGGCCTTTAAGCCACTTGGAAAGTGGGAACAGCTGTGTGAAAGCCGAACACCACCACCATACAGGGAAAAGGGGATGTAGTTTCCCAGGGAACCGCAGTGGGCAGCCGGAGCACCTGAGGTCTGCAGCCCCTTGGCATAATTGAGTCATGATGATTTTCATGCAGGTTGGCCATGGTTTGGTGCTGCTTTTCTTTTTAAACTGTCTTGGATACTCCTGTTTGGTGACAAGCCCTGTAATAATCAACATATATCACTGACCTGTCATCTTTTTTACTGGGTATCGGCACCAGTTTCTGCAGGGAGGGGCAATGTATTTTCGCTTCCTACTCTGGCATGTGTACTGGGGCCTCCAATTAGAGCTGTGTCACATATACCACCATTAATTGTACTTTCATTAGACATTCTGACTTTTCTACTGTATCTCCAATAAACTTGGATGAAGAGTTGATACTGTTCAGTGTTTTTATTTCTTAACTATCAAGAGGATTCCTTTCTGTCTAGAAATCAGTAGATGGAAATGAGTGGTGCGAAGCGGTACTAGGAGCCTTCCCGGAGGAGGGAGAGGGGAAACCGGTGCTTCTGAGGGGAAGGAGTGCCAGATCCAAATCTGGAAGGATTTTCCTCCTGAGGACGTCGCAGCCACAGGCTTCCACTTGCAGAGAAATCTGTCTAGTGGGTCATCAGCCCTGCATGCATGTGAAAAGCAGAGATGCCACTGAGGGAGGGAAAGCGTGGCACGCCAATGGACCTAGGCCTGGGGTACTTGTGTGCCAAAGGCACAGATCCCTTGCATTAGTAAAGGAGCATCATTTGGCTCACCATTATGAAAATTAAATAAGCTCGACAGAAGTTCTCGCACATCAAATCACCCTGTTGATGCAGTTGTAGCGCAAGTGCACAGCACAACTCTGTGTCTTGAAGCCGCCCAGCATGTTCAGCCACTCGTGCTCTTCCCTGAGGCATTTGGCTGCATTCGGCGATGCCACGAGGACACCTAAACCAGTGCTACCCTTGGCAAGCCTGAATTCCTGTGTCTGCATCAAAGAGCATAACAGGTTGTTATTCCCAATGGGGGCTTCCGATTCTGGCACATGGAAGGCTATTCACACACTCTTGCACACACACAGAGGGCCAAATTAAATGTTCTCTTAAGCATGCATCGTAGAGAGAGGAGTGCTACATATAGTTATTCTCAAGGGCACGTCAGCGGACTGTTTTGTATTGGGAGCATGGTGTGCTGGCAGAGGAAGGGTGGAATTGGGGGCAAAAAGAGGTGGGAGGAGGTTTACTGCCTCCCCGTGTGCCATGGTCCAAAGGAGGACCACATGTGCTTAACTTCAGAGTAAATAAAAGCAGCGTGCATCGCTCCAACGAGTCATTTAAAGGAATATTTTGTTGGGTGCACACACACACATGTGACAACATTGAATTATTCCTCCATGTTTGGGAACTTTGGATGTTATAGTTCTGTGAGTGTCTGGCAGTCTCCAAGAGACATTCCAGCACTTCCCCAAATTACATTTCCCAGGATTCTTCAGGTTAAATCCTAATAGTAAAATTGGCATAAACCAGAGCTGGAGAACTTGCAGCCCAGCAGATGGTGTTGGAATCCAATTCCTATCAGCCCTAGCCAGCCTGGACAATGAGGAATGATCATGGGAATAGTAGTTCATCAGCATCTGGATGGTCACTGGCTCCACCTCCTAACATTCATCAGTCGTTGCAGCAGGGAAAGCTGACTTCTGCCTCAGCTCACGTTTCGCCTTGCTTCCTAGGATGAAAAATAAGTTTGGCTGCCATTTGTAAGAGTCTAAATTTCATTCTGTTCCATTGTCCATTCAAAATATCCCATTGCAACATCTCATTATTCTCACAGAAGTTGGACCAGCTGTGAATCCTGAACCATTTCTGATAGCCTCGTTCCCTCAACAGTTCATGAACATTCCCTATCATTATAGCAGCTCAGCCAAGGGGACTGAATGAGAGATATTACTGTTGTGGTTGCACAGTTTTGGGAAACTTCTGTGGGGCATCATAGGGGTTACTGCACCGATGGATCATATGGAAATCAAATTCTGCAGGTGCATCCCTGAATTTAACCAGGGTCACGTTTGTGGCATCACCCATACACTGACCCTCAGCAAATGAGCTCATGCTGTTATATGAGGGAAATGTTATTATTTACAAATAGGTGTAGATCTGCACAGTTTTATGGATCATTTGAAGGTTGATCTTTCCCTCAATGAGTGTAGGTCCACATTTATGCACAATCTGATTTCCACCTGTTCTTTTTAAGTATCTAAGTGAAGTTGCAAACTAGAATATCTTGGACTTCCTCACTGGACTCATGCTATCTGATTCTTCTCTCCTTCTCTTTGATTGCTGCCAAAAGGATGATTTGTGTGTACAAATAATCTGACGCAAAATAATAATGCATTTACCACCAGGTGAATCTGTTAATATAGGGCTGCTTCATTCCACACATACCCCATCCCACTCTTCAACGAGTCTTTTATTAAAGCATTTTGACCTTATAATGTCTATAGCAAGTCTAAAAGCTTGTCTGCCATACATAATGTGGGTGCTCTTATGTACCTGGTTCCTAAAGTTAGGGAGGATTTTGTAAAAACAACATCATCCAGTGCCAAAACAAACAACATCAGAACAGAACAGGGAGATGATTTTTCTGAGCTTGAGATGGGTTCATCCCAAACTTTGAGGTTTTTTTTTTAAAAGTTAGTATGCAAATTCAAGCACTTTGCAGTCTGTCTTCATCCCTAATGTACAGAGTTTGTAATTATTTTTACCCTAACACAAGGCAGCTTTGAACACTAGTTTCACCTTTAAGCAGCTATGCTTTTCTGTTTGCATTTGTCTTCAACATACATTTTTGAATATATCATTCTATATATTTTTAATACTGGAAGCTGTTGCAAAATCCAGAAAAATGCAACTTTTGAAGGAGAACTGAATTTTCCTTTACATCTTCCTTTGGCAGCACAACATTTCGGCAAGATGCAAGCAAGATTTCTCTCGCATCCCTAGAGATGGGTGCAGAATGCTCATTTCATCTGCTTGGGATCTCTGCCAGCTACCTGGTAGGACCACTTGGCTTGTCTCTATTTTCTTTGCTTTGCATCTTGGTGACTGTTTTCTTCTTCTTCTTTGCTACAGATTGACCCAGCTCATAATAAAAATGATTTCATAGAAACTTATTAACAGGTTCCATTCATCATTCATTTTCCCACCTCTTTTCAACTCTCATTATCATGGGGGGCTTGTTCATTTTAATTTTCCGATGTGCCTGATCTTCTGCTAATGCTCAGGAGGCATCCCCAAATGACAGGGACTTTGGCACCTTGCCAAGCCAAGTGGTTCAGTGGACCCTGTAATCCAGATGTTGACGGTTAGCCCATGATGGCAGTGCTGAGGGCACCTGATGCTAGCGAGCAGGTGACTCTTTGACCACTCTCTGTGAGAAAAGGACAAATAAGGTCTGTGCGCAGCAATTCCACGTACAATCTCCACCATCAAGACATAATCTCCCCAAAGGTTTCTTGTGTTCTCCTGCAAAACAAGATTGCATTTCTGGGCATAACTCAACATCAAAAGAAAGGCTGTGCCCTTTCCTTTGCCACCTCCTGTCCTCAGCTTAATTAGAAATCCGCACCCGGAGGAGTGAGCTGTCACACCACTCCAAAGACGGCAGAAGGGTGGGTATGGGGGACTGCCCTGTGTTTAAATTTCCCCTTCTTTCAAGTCTGTGATGACACACTGATTTGTCACCTTAGGGTTTGCTGTGACTGCGCATGCAGCACAATTTTTTCTGAAGCAGATTTCACGCAATTAATTCAACCCCATGTGAAACGAATTAAGAGAACCAGGGGAATTATGCTCACCTGTTCTTTCCACGAAGATGTCGGAGGTAGGAAGGGAATACTTAGGAATGACTAAGTGCCTCCTTCCCTAACCTGGTGACCTTCAGAAACTTTTGGACTGCAAATTCCAGAATTTCCATCCAGTGGGACCATTAACTGGGAATTCTGGGTGTTGCAGCCCTAACGTGCTTGGAAGGCGCAAGGTTGGAGAAGGCTGACTTAATATGTCCTGCATACCACACCACAGGAGGTATCCAAATCCGGTGGAACTTATAGGAGAACTATTGATTAACTCGTGATTAACTTAAGCTTCACTTAAACACCACTGATTTCTAAAATTAGGATTTAATTAGGATTTTAAAATTAGCCGAGAATGCACCGGGGGTTTTTAAATGTTTTTTTCTTTTAAATTATTATATTATTATTATTTATGTATGTTTTTATGTATTTTTGTGAGCCGCCCCGAGGCTTTGTTGTGATGCGGGCAGCATAAAAATGTTTTAAATAAATAACTAAAATAAATAAATAAATAAAATTCTACTGCGGGTAGCAGTAGATCTGATTCTAGCTCCCCCCAAACTATGGTTTAATTAGGAGTTGGATCAAGATTTAAACTGCATCAACTGTGCTGATGAAAGTGGATTCATTCCCCACTCATTCCTCAAGGGCAGTCCCTTCAGGTCCCTGAAAATACAATTCATTCATTCATTTATTTCCATGCTACCCCATAGCCAAAGCTTTATGGGTGGTGGAATTAAACAGATCATTTGTTTGTTTGTTTGATGGATTTCTAACCCACCTCACCAGCCACACAGCTCCCCGGGCAGAGATAAGTAGGAGATCCTGTTGAATGAGCTAAAAGGGTATCCTCAAACATTGGGTGGAGGGACCCGGCATAAGTGAAGTCCTCCTTCTTGAGGAAAGTCCCTCCTTCTCCCAGGAAGCAGATTCTGGATCCAATCCCAGGATTCCTAAACTAACGTTTTTATGTGAACTGCTTGGAGAGCCTAGGTTCAGTTCCTTCATACATTCCTTCCCTCTGTCTTACCAATATGGTAAGATGTGCAACAAGCAATCTTGTTGCTGATGCAACACAAGCTCCTGAATTCTGGTTAAACACCCCACACATGCAGAGTATTGATCCAACAGCGTTCATTGGTTTACATGCTTTTCCCAAGGCACTAGCAATAGAATGGCGCACACGCGTGCACGTGTGGGTGTGCACATGCACACGCAGAGAGAAATGTGTGTCTGGACCAAGGCAAATATTTCCTGCCATGCTACGTGTTCTTTGTGTTATTAGAAACTACAGTCACGCAAACAACACAGGTGCATGCAAGCAGGGGGTGCATATGGGTGAACGCAGGTACATGCCGTGTCACCTCTTTGCTTCCTATTTCCAGCGCTTTTTTTGTCATAGAATGCACTGGAACGGAGTTCCGGCACCTTTTTTCAACAGATTTTCCAAGTTTTAAAAGTAACTTTTGAAAATTTGATGTTTGGTCCACCTGGATTTGAATCGCCCTGTTGAGCGTAGCAGGTCGGCGGCAAAATCTTTAAAGCGGTGCATGCGGGCTGCTTGTGTGTCGAATCCGATGCATGCGCACTTTGTCTGTGCTGGTTGTGATGGCGCTGCTCAGCTTGTGATTGGTCATGTGGTCGCGCACTGAGTGCTTACTGTGGGTGGCAACCGTTACGTTTCGTTACACAACTGAAGTGTGTGGGTGTGTGTACAACGATTGACTACATGCGAAAGGTAAATAATTTCATGAGTTCCGGCACCTTTTTTCTTACAAAAAAAGCACTGCCTATTTCTATACACACGGTTTGGAAGCAGTCATTGTTGTTAACGGGGATGGCAAAATGACAGAAAATGCTCATGTTCCACAGGGTGACCAGACGCTGAAGCTCCCTCAATGACAGCTTTAGCTTGCAACTCGGCAGAACACTCTGCCTTCCGCACATCTGTGTGTGTGATCAATGAAAGAGGACATTTCCTGAAATAGCTTTCTGCCTGTAATTAATGCCAGCAGGGAAACAATGTTCAGACATAATACTCTGCAAGCAAGCTTGCAAATAAAGTTTTTCCTTAAAGACATTGAATTATTTCTCTTAAGTCTGCATTTGCTATTATGGTTTCTGTGTCAAAAGCCCGAGGCAGGCCAAACCTCTGCAAGCATTTCAATTAAATGCTGAATGCTACACCAATCAAGGCTACTCCTCCACACTATATAAGAGTTTGTCTCCACTGCACCTGCTTTCTTGAAACGTATCCATCCCAGTTGGTCACAATGACTCACCAGATGTCTGCAGCCCGAACGTTCATGGGAGGAAGGGGATTCAGTTCATCTGCGATATACGGACTAGGCAGGCCCAGAAGCTATGCTGCCTCAGTACGCCCTCTGGTCAGAAACGGATATGGGCTTCCGGGCTTCAGTAGTCTAAGCCTTTCCAACCTGGGTGGAAGCAAAAGGATTTCCCGTGGTGGCTATGGTGCCGGATATTATGGTGGTCATGGCTATGCTCAAGGAGGCTATGGTAGCCTGGGGTTTGGTGGTGGGGTGGGTCAGTTTGGCCCTAGAATGCATGGCTCTGTTGGTGGTCAGGGGCCCGTTGGCGGACATGCAAACTTCAGGTGGGATGGCATCCGTGGGGTCCAGACGAACAAGAAGCTCCTGAAGCCTTTACGTGTGGGGGTGGACCCACAGGAGCACGAGGTACGCACTCATGAGAAGGAGGAGATGAAGGACCTCAACAACCAGTTTGCTTGCTTCATTGACAAGGTGAGAAAGCAAATGTTTTCTGCTGAACTTGACACAGACAGGTGGACCATCCCGGGATGTACATCAAGGGCTTTTGGCATGAAGGAATGTAAACCTGGTTCTGCATCTCAGTGCCATGGATCAGGAGGCGCTGCATGGTACGGGGGTCCAGACCAGGACTTAGGCACACACAGTAAAGCTGAAATAGATACAAAGAGAAAACTCTCTCGAGCACCTGCTTCAAAATGAGTGCTATTTCTAAAGCTGCACATTTTAAAAGAATCAAATTTATATTTTCCTAAATCAGGTTTTGTTTTGTTTTGTTTTGTTTTGTTTTGTTTTGTTTTGTTTTGTTTTGTTTTGCCACACTCTCAGAATTGGATAACGTTGAATTTCAAGAGTTATTGAAATGGAACAAAAGCCCTAATCCTCTTTAAATCTAGTTGTGTTTGAATCCCACTGGAATCAATGATATTTACATAAGTCACAACTGACTTGCTCAAATTGCTTTCAATGGAACATCAGTGTGATGGGCAGATCAGTCCTAAAGCTGGAAGAGAGATGGCCATTTCCTCAACTTTGCTGACTTTCCCTGGCAGACTGGAAGGTGGAATGGCCATTTTTTTCCTCCCTCTATAATTGTCCTCTGCAGGAGATGATGTTGTCTTCCAAACTGGCATCACCCCTGGTTCCATTTGGCGTGTGTCAGTGTACGAAGAGGCCTAGAATCCTGCAAGGCTTTGCTTGCCTTCACAGAGCCTCCAAGCCCCATCTTCATCCCCACTGCCCATGCTGGCCAGCTGTGCTGATGGAAAGCCTCACCACCACCAATGGAGGACCTCTGTGAGCAGCCCTCCCTTTTCATCTCTAGACTGGGAGGTTGTCACTCTCACAAGGCCCCTGCAATGCCCTCTGGGGTGCATAGGAGGGTGTCCCCACCCTCAGGTTTGAAAAAGTGGATAAGTTACATGACCAATTTAGAATTTATTGACAATTTTTTTCAATGAAGGGTTTATTTTTAGCATGAAGGAATTTAATTCCCTTCAAAAATTGAAGTCTTTTTGAAATTGATCTTCAAAGCAACATTAAAAAATAGCATGCCTTGTTTTCAGAACAGATTAGGAACCACCACAAAGAGTGTTCCCTAAGTCTTAGTCTTCCCTAAACCCCTTAAGCTGTGCTTTTGCTCATAATGCAGTGGATCCTTCTCTCCTTCCTTCCTTCCTTCCTTCCTTCCTTCCTTCCTTCCTTCCTTCCTTCCTTCCTTCCTCTACTTTAAATTTTAAGTACAATGCATTTTGGTATAGGCAATAGTTCAGTGGAAATTCTGTTTAAGGCACTTGGCTTTGGGGAGATTGTTGCTTATTTTATGAATGGAACTATTTAAATGCAAGTAAATAGTGCTGGATTTCTGCAAAACATCGGACTTAGAAACATACAGTTGGAAGGGGCCTAGAAGGCATCAGATTCAACCCCCTGCTCAGTGCAGGCCTCTAGTCTCCCATCCAGATTCTAACCAGACCAGTCTCTGCTTATCAGCCAAGATTAGACAGGATCAGGCATTTAATGCTATCTGGAAACTCTGCAGCAAATGGAGATGACTTGAGAGCTGTTCCTTTGGCCTAATTTGTTATATATTGGGTGAAAGGCAATGTTGTGTGAATGGAAGGCCACCCACATGGTGGGCCTCCATCATCTACTCATCCCCATGCAGCCCCATTTCCTTAAAAACTGCTTTATGGTCCCCAGCCTTCTGGAGCATTGTGGGAACCATCCTTCCCCCCTGACCTTCTCATGGAACCATTTCCATCAGTGGAAAAAACTAATTGGATTCCACCCTATGCATTCAAAAATGAGTAGGTCTAATTGCTTATTGTATGGTTTTGTTAACCGTCCAGAGAACCTCGACTATTGGGACATATAAAAATACGCACATAAATAAGCAGACAAAGATAACAAGCAAGTGCAGCCAGTCCCTAGGGCCTTATCAGAGATTCCTAACTTTATGGCTTCTCATTGTTGCTTCATATGTTATGTTTTTATCTATCTTGGTGTAGAAAAAACATGTTTGTCATGCGGGGAACAAACATGTTCTTGCCAATGCACAAATCGGAGGCCAGAATATGTATCAGTTACCTAAGACACCATCTGCACATGGTGGGTACAGTTAAGTCCCCAGAGGACCCATCACCAACCTTGCTCACTAGCAGAAGATGGGCGACTAGGCAGATGCATGGAGAACAAGGGTATTTATCCGTGGCTAGTAGACATGATGTCTCCATGCTTCCTCTATGATCAGAGTAGGGAAAATTTGAGAACGATTTGCTGGGACAAATCATCTTGCCCTCCTTGTGGGCTTCCCTCAGACATCAGGCCGGTTGTTAGACTAGATAGGCCTTTTGTCTGATCCAGCAGGTTCTTCTGGAGCTCTTAAGTCAGACATACAAAACTAATTCCACTAATTCTGGAAACAGATTTGCTCCTGACCTTGTTTCTTAATTAGATGTATTTTTCCTCCTTGTCCACTACACAGGTGAGAACCTTAGAGCAAGAGAACAAAGTTCTCGAAACAAAGTGGAACCTCTTGCAACAGCATGTCATTCCGGCAAGAAAAGATCTTGAGCCATTCTATGAGAATTTCATCTCTAGAATGAAGAATGAATTGGAGCGTTTATTAAGTGAAAAAGAACACTTGGAAAACAAAAATGCTGCCACTCAGCATGTGGTAGAAGAATTCAAGAGCAAGTAATTATTCCTATACCTATTCTCTCACTCTTAGTCTTAGTCTTACTCTTATTCAGCAAATGCACCCTGAGGCTAAAGAGATTCTTTAGTCTTCCATTGGCACATGGTACAATACAATGGGTTGGGTAACTCCATTTGTACTCTGGTTCCAAAACCAAACCAAACTTTGCACCTTCCTATTTCAAGTTCAGTAGAAAAAAAGAAACCTCAATTAAAAAGAGGAGGGAAACATGGAAATCTATCGTTTTCTTGTAGTACCTCAGTCACCCTTTTCTGTGTTTTATGTTGTCTTCTGTTTCCTTTGATCTGGAGACAGAGAATATTATTTAAGGAATGAGAAGATAAAAGTAATGTGTCGTGTACAATGCATTTGCTTCAGATACCTTAGCCTTTTAACTGGACTCAGATTGGACAGTCCTTCAGAAGTGGAGTCCCCTTTGCAAAATAAGACATCCTTCCACCTTATCTATGCTGTATGTAGGGCAAGGTGTTTTTACTGACTGATTGTCTGATTGATTATACTTATATCCCTCCTTTTTGATTGCAAGTGTCCAAAGGTGGCTTACCTTGGTCTCTCTCTTTCTCCTCATCAAACAACCCTGTGAAGTAGGTGAGGCTGAGAGTCCATGACTGACCGAAAGGAAGCTACTGGGCTGACTGGGGACCATATCCCAGATCTCCTCAGTCCCAGTCCAGCCCTCAGCCTGGTAGACCGCACTGATATCGAGTTGCACAGAACTATTCTTTCATGTTTCAACAGATATGAAGAGGAATTCAAGAGGCGGACCACAGCAGAAAATGAATTTGTGCTGCTCAAAAAGGTAAGCTGTTGAGACTCAGTGCCTTAGATGTGACACCCAAAGCACCACTGCTAATTAAGTACTTGGCAATGATTGACTTGTCTCCATCAGTGGCCAAGCAGAAGCCCCAAGTCCATACCCAGCCCCAGTGGTTGTTTTCCTGAGATGCCTTCCTAGGCCCTTTCCACAGTTGACTTGCCAGCTGCCCTTCCCCACATGGCCAGTGCGCCTCTGAGCAGGAAGTGAGACACACATCACTTTTGACTTGGCCAAAACTCGACCTGGCCTTTCAGATGTCAGCTGGGGTGGAAGCCACAGTCAAGAGGGTCTGCTCTCAGCTTTGGCTGATTCGCCAACTGTTTCCCTTCCTGGAAGAGAATGACCTGAAAACAGTAGTGCATGCAGTGGCAACTTCTAGGCTCAATTTCTGCAGTGTGCTATATGCAGGACTCCTCTTGTGCTTACTCCAGGAACTGCAATTAGTACAAAACATGGCAGCCAGTTGGTCTCTGGGACATCGTGGCATGACTGCATATTGCCTATTTCAAAGTCTTTGCACTGGTTGACATTTCTGGATACAATACAAAGTCTTTGCACTGGTTGTCATTTCTGGATACAATACAAGGTGTTGTACCTTTAAGGCCCTTTATGGCTTGGGCCCAACATAGCTTCAGGAAAGCTTTTGCCTATACAGTCTGCCTTGCCAGTGATGTACAAATCAATAGGTATAACTTACACAGGTATAATCTTGCATTCATTGACACATAAGCAGGCCAGAGAAAAACCCTCTTTTCTAAAATCAGCATGCATGCATCCTTGAAATGAAGCCGACACTGAGCAGGCACCGGTCCAGAGAAAGCTAGTTGGCACTGGACAGATAACGGCAGTTCAGACAAAGGGCGATTCACACCAGCCCATCCATCCTCCTCCTCGTCTATGTAATAGCACACCATCCTCTCCTCTCCTTCGGAGCATCTTCTTTGGTATGCAAGTGGGAAAGATCACACCATTGCAACTTTTAACTTCTGCAACCCATCAGAAAATGTTAACTGTGTTACTTGTAACCCTTTAATGATCAATGTATAAATGGACCAACCAAAGCCTGCTCAGGTGCCCCATCCGGAACTATTAGTTGGTAGCTGGTTATTCTCGAGAATAAATCCTTTAAAAGAAAACCTTCCCCTATTGTGTATGTTGGGCATACACACACCAGGACATGGACCTTTTGGTCAACACCAGCTAAGGTCTTCTGAGGATCATCTTCTGAAGTTTCTTCTGCAAGATTAACATCAACTACCCTGAGGACTTTTTCAGTGGTTGCCCTTAAGCTGTGGAATGGCTTGCTGAGAGAGATGTGTCTGATTTCCTAAATTCCCACCTTAGAGAAGGAGTTAAAAAAGCATCTCTTCCAACAGGCCTTCCCAGATGACTTCTCATGTCAGCTTTATTGAATATGTTGTCTTAATCAGTTTTAATCACTGCTGGTTTTAATTTCTTGTAAACCACCCAGAGCCTAAGAGAATGGGGCAGTATATAAACACTAAGACAAATGCATATGAGTAAATCAAGTTATTCTCTGAGCAACTTTGCTTCGCCGAGGGCACTGGCTAAGCCGCCTCCACGGAGTGGCCTGTCAAGAATCGGGAGACCGACTGGGCTTTCCTCAGACTGCTCACCGCCGCTGCTCATCTGGTCAGAATGAGGCCTCGGCTCCCCATGTTGCCACGTGATGAGTCTTGATTAGACATCCTTTGAAGCCATATCTCTGGAGGCTCTTCAGTCACCCTTTGTAGAGGGCAATGTTCTCACTCAGATGCAACTAAAATTCAGCAAAATTTTAAAATCGGGCCGATGGGTAATTTGACCCTGAAACAAGCAGCTTGTTTCAATTGACTAAATGAATCAAAGTAATAGAAAATTGGTTAATGTACATGGCATGTCCCCTGCCACATATTTTCAAATGTAGTTTACATATTGCTCAGATACTGACGTCAAAATTGGCTGTGTGTTCAGTCAGATATGGTCACTATTCAGCCTTATAATGTTAGGAACTGGCAATTTGAGGTGGGGCTGTTGGTCGCATCCTGAGGAGACTATCCTGCATTAAATTGACAAGGAATTTGGGAGGATCTCGTGTGTGAGATCCTTTTAGCCCTTGGTCTTACACATGCTTTGCTTCTACAAAACGGAGTACCAGTGCTAGCTTCATGGACTAGCACTGGGACACCCGCCATTTCATTTGACAATTTGCTCTGTGCATTTACAAGCTACAGCAACTGAAAGGGTTCATGTTTAATTAAGTGTGCAGTCTTTTTTAGGATGTGGACTCTGTTTCCATGATTGTGTCCAAGCTGGAATGGGACATATGCATGCTGTTACAGGAAATTGATTTTCTCCAAATTATCTTTCAAGAGGTAAGGATCATCCTGACAAGATCTCACATGCTGGGACTCGTGGTTCATAAAATCATAAACGGAAAATCATAAACGGAAGATAGCCCTTTCTGCTAAAGAGAGATTTCCCACACTGCTAACTGCACTGCGGGTAGTGAGGACAATCTCAGGTTTACACAGCAAAAAGAATTCTAAGCAGAAACAAACGACTACTGCCAAACACAGGATTTTCTGCGTTTCACTATTCACTGTGCAGGCAGAGCACCCACTGGAATTGTGACTAATAGCACAGCAGTCACTGCTCTGTGCAGAGCTTTGTAGCAGCTCTGTTCCAGCCATTCCCTCTGTGGTTTTTCCGAATGTCAGGCATCTTTCATGTCATCATACGCTTCTTGATGGGATCAGATTTTTTTACACCAGCATCTGTTCTACCTGTGCTCATTTGCCTTAGTGCTGACACGCGCCAATTAACTAATGTGCAGCAGAACATTTACAAAAGTGTGCATCAGCACTAACAGACACTTTCACCAAGGCTGGTGCAAATCAGTGTAAATCCCTACCCACAAAAGTGAAAAACTGTTCTGCAAGATCCTGGGATTCATATGACTTGGAAAAAGCCAGTCCACCTGGAATCTGCAGGCTGGATTTTCTGGAATCAAGCTTATTTGAATCTCTTGCAGATTTCTCTGACATCCTTATGTGCAGGCAAAAGACTACACAACCATGTTTTGTAAAACCCATGAGGGATAAATTATGAGTCTGAAAATCAGGAAGTCTCCTAGAGACGCATTGTATAAATTATAATAGAAGGTATGCAGTAGATATTCTTTACATGTGCCTACTCCAGTGACCTCACTGAATACATTTCTTCTGAGGTAATTTCAGGGTTTTTCCTTGTTCTTACCTCCATAGAAAAAGAGTAGGCCTCTTTGAAGAATTTCTCTGGATACTTACCACCATTTTTCTGTAGCAAACCTCCTTTTCTCCACATAATATCCTAGAATGATGCTGTACCTTTGGCATTGTGGAGAAAGCCAAACTATGGCCAGTTGTTTGAATATCAGCTAGTACTGTTGCTGCTATTAAGCAAGCAACAAACAAACAAACTGCTCCTGGCAAAGGAAAAGTCGTGCTATAGCTGCTGCTATTAAGAGACCCACCAGTGAGAAACTGTTGGAGATCTTCTTTTCATTACATTCCTTCAGTAAAATGTAGGGATATGGCATGAAAAGGTGCATGTGATCCCTCCGCCATTTCTCAGTGCACAAATAGAGTAGAGAATTTCAAGAGGCCATTTATGCCTATCTGTATCAAAGGCAACATGTGGGCCAGGACCAGTAGTGTGGGCTGAACTCAGGGAACTGGTGTCCCACATTTTGGAAGGGTTTCCTGAATGGTTTGTTTCTGAAAGTCCAGGACAGCAAATGCACAGTATCCTGCTTTACTGTGGGAATGGAGTTGGTCGTAATTACAGGGTACTGAAAAGGAGAGGAGGAGTGCTCATTAGAAGATAAAGAACACGCTTCACAAAATGAGCAGATCAGAGTGTGTTGCTGTGTTTTTTCACTGTCTGCAGTTTTTGGAGAATTGCCTTTGGGGAATTACATGCTCCAGGGGTAAGTGGTTCATAACCAGTGTAAGCTAGAACTGTGACTCAGAGTATGTTTTCCACCTTTGAGCAGGATCCTTTTTGCATTGACTGGCAAGTAACTTCAGGCAGCTTCTGTTGGTTTAGCTGGAGCTTCCAGGTTAGAGGGCAGGTGCCTTTCTTAAAACAGAACAACCAAGCAAAAGCAAAAGACAACTATTTGTGGAAGCATCAGCATCTTTGATGCCTGGCTTATGCATGGACTTTCTGTGACTTGCAGGAACTGAGGTCTTTGGAGAGCCCGCTCTATAACACTAACATCCTTTTGAAAATGGACAACAGCCGAGACTTGGACACCGATCATATCATCAAAACTGTTGAAGCCTGGTATCGGAGCATTGAACGCAGGAGCAAAGAAGAAGTCAATGCTTTCTATGAGAACAGAGTAAGTCAGGACGTAGCTGCCATTAGTCTGTTGGGAAGATGGGGTGTTCGTCCTTCCTGTGCACACCCGATTGGCACATTGAGGTGAATTCAGCATGTGTGACATATGTAGAAATTGCTCATCCAAAGGCCTGCTGTTAGCTACACTGGGGCCTCCTGGAGCACGTGCTACCTAACTTTTCCTGGGGTGCTTCCCCTTTTTCCAGTTTGGAGAGCAGGCAGCTGGTCTGACTTACACTCACCCATGACCAGAGATGATGCAGGGCACCATGAAGGCCCAGGGCTGAGGCCCATGGTGTGGAAGCCAGTCTTCCCACCCTTTCTCCTTTCTCAAGCAGAGCAGTTCATGGCCAGAGGCTTCCCAGGGCAGTCTTTATTATAGTAAAGCAGACCAGCCGAGCTGGCTTTGTAATATAGAAAGAGTATTGTGAAGCTCTTTAGCAAAAGGCATCTGTAATGTCAGGAAGCCACCTAATTAGAGAGAGAGAGAGAGAGAGAGAGAGAGAGAGAGAGAGAGCGCTATTACTGCCCATGCCAAAACATTAATTTTAAACTGAACTCCTCTTCTCCCTTCCCAAACAAATGGAGTAAGATCCACCCTCAGGGATGTTCCTACTGCTTGTGGTCTACATGGTGGTAAAACTGGATGCTATTCAAATGGCTTGCCTTCTTGAGTTGCTGTTAGATGTTGGGACTGATTGTGTTATTTCCCTCCTTCACAAGTCCTGCCTATTCAACTAGGCCTTCCCCAGAACCAGAGGTGGTCTGGTTCCCACCTTCTGCTTGGCTTACCCGGGAGATTTCTGGCATTGGCATGTCAGCTAAGAATTCCAACTCAGCCTCTTCTTCCAGTTCAGATTCAGAGTCTGGGGTAACCATTTTGGAATGCTGTATTTTGGGAGAAGTGGGCCCGGTCTTTGCATGCAAGACCAAAAGATACATAAATTTGCATATGTTAATTTCCATATGTCCTAAAGCCTGTACACTCCTATTTGTGAAAAAAAAGATGTATGAGTGGGGAGAGGAGGGCATTTGAATACCGCAAAGAAGACTTGGCAAGAAGATTTAAGGGTTGGGGGAGAAAAAGCGCACATGGGCAAAAAGTCAGCTAATCCAGGAGGGTCAGATGCAAAGAGAGCAGCAGTCCCCTGTAACTTTATTACAGCAAAGTTCAGAGGTGGTGGGGCAGATGGCTTCCTAGAGATCTGGGTCTCCAGCCCTAGTGGACCACTCCCTAACACCGTCTCTGCCCCAGTGGCAAACTATAGAAATGTGACCGTGGGTGATTCAAAAATTCCCCTCACAGGGGTCACCTTACCTCAGCTCAGGCAGCTAGTTTTGAGCATCATAAAAGGGGCAACAAATTCTTGTTGTTTTTGAGTCTTCTTCAGCATCATCACCATCACCATATAGGGAATAGGTGGATTTTCTGTCTTAAATACTGTGCACCCTGACTTGGAGGGTTGGGTGCCATTTGCTTCTTGGCCTCAGGTGGAAAAATAACTTGGGCCTGCCCTACCCCTCTTCTAAGTCTGCCTTGGGTGGTTTGGGTGTTCCAATTAAACCCAGGCTGTGTTTCTGAAGTGGCGCCAACACACGAGAAATGTTCCAGTGGCCTTTTTTTTTTCTTGAATGCTAAAAGTGTCCTCCCTGATACTGTACCACAGTTTTCAGTGTCTTCAGTTTATTTGTGTCAGCTCTTGCCCTGCAGTAAAAATGCAACACAATTTTGGTATGCTCATTTAAGTAGTTATTTCAAAAGCTTGTTCGTAGTTGGTGTAATGAAAATGTGGTGGACCACAGAAGCATACTGGTAAAGCACAGCAGAAAATATGTGATGTGATTTTTTAACATCATTTCAATTGTTAAAACATATGATCTGGCCAGGGCAACTTCTTCTTCCTTCTCTTTCTCCTCCTATATTTTTATTTTATACTGATAATTCTAATTTTATATTTGTAAATCAATGTATTTTTGTATTTAATGGTAATTTATTATGTACTATTGTATTTCAATGTATTTTATCATGTTGTAAGCTGCCCCGAGGTTTCGGCAAGGGGCGGCATAGAAATGTTATAATTATAATAATAATAATAATAATAATAACGATTATATCCTGGTAGCCCATTGAGGATGGAAAATTTCATTCAGTTCACATTTTAGTGTGCATTAACTCATCTGGCACTTTCAGACAGATTATTCAGAAGTTTCATCCGAGTGGGAATGTTCGCTTGGCAATGATTAATAACAACTCTGTTGATTTCCTCTTCATTTCTGGATACTAGTTCCAAGAGCTTCAGGAACAAAGAGGGAAATATTCAAATGATCTGAAAATCAACCAGAATGAGATTGCAGAGCTGACCCGGATGGTTCATAAAATGCAATGCGACCATGACAATATCAAAAAACAGGTAGGAGAGATTTTAAGCATGTTCCATCTCATATTTGGAACCTGATAATCCATCATTCTCTGGGTCAACAGGGCTACATCTGGTAACAGCGTTTCATACTGTGGCAAAACTTCTCAGTCATTACTTACAAACTGTTTCTTCAAGACATCTCAGGAGCAAGTGTGACTGAGCAACGAGGAAGGGGACAGAGTATTATGATCTTAATGGCCTTATTCTGAGTCTTTAGGACCTTTGATATTGCTGTTGCTGCAGAATTGAAATGGCTACTTTCCATGAGCTCATTCTAGCCCTGTTCAGTTGTTCGCTACCTGTAGAGAGCTTCTGTGTAATGTGAGTATTTCAGGAAGAGAAAGAAGAGCAGCCGCTAAGGAGACACAAGGGAAGAAAGAGAGCAAGTAATGAGTGCATTGAAATGTGGCAGGAAGCTTCGTTTTGCTGTCCATTTTTTGGCAATCTGTTCTGTTGGACACTGTTTTTCTGAGTTCTTTGAACTGTCTAAGTTAGTGCCAAGTTCATCCATGGTTTTGAACCTTTCTGTCCAGCTGTAACCAAGGTTACAATCCTGTGTAGGATTAGACACAAAAAAGTCCTACAAATCCCAGCATTGGAACTGTAGGGACTTTTTGGTCTAAATATGCATTGGATAACACCCTTAAAAGCTCTGTTTCTTCACTTGCTCAAGCTGTTTTCCAAGAAATCCCTTTCTTTCCTCTTCTCTATTTACTTTCCCCATCAGCAAATAGTAGTTATTCATTGTTATTAGTTATTATTTTCATGCTGATAATGTGTGATGCTAACTTTTCTCTGTATAGCCTCCTTAACTGACATTATTTTCTGTGTAACTAACAGTATTTTCTGCTTAAAATTTTCATCTTGGATGTCCTCCCACTATTCCAAAACCCACAATTCTGATCCAGCCTTCACAACCTTTATTGGTTCTTCCATTCTATTTATTAAATTGTGTTTGTGGTCCCTCTCTTCAAGTCCACGATCTTAGAAAGTCAAATCACCATCATCCCTCTTTCCCCATCCCTTTCCTTTTATTTGTTCCATTGCAAGATAATCCTAGTCCTTTTTACAGGTGCTTTAGTGCCATTTCCTCTTTCATCAGTTCAGATCAGGTGTCTATGTGTGCATGGACAGGTTGATGTTTTGGAGACATCCATCTGTAATGTCGAGCAGCGTGGAGACAATGCCCTCAAAGATGCCCGGAACAAGCATATTGAACTTCAGAGTGCTCTGCAGAAGGCCAAGGATGACCTAGCTGGCATGGTGCGAGATTACCATGAGCTTCTGAATACCAAGATGGGCCTTGACATTGAGATCGTAACATATACGACACTGTTGGAGGGAGAGGAGTACAGGTGAGTCAAGCAAAAGAAGTACACGCGTCTACCATGCGAGAATTTGTAATCACATTAAGATTGGTCCGTCTCCTTTGAAAGTCAGGCACATTTATTTCAGCCAGGCAGGAACCCCAGCTTAGATTAAGATTTAGTCACCAATTAAAATCATTGCCAGTTCTCAAGATGTGCAGAAGTCCCCTTGAGACCTTTTCTCAATATTCTGGAAAGTTTCTTTGCTTTCAGTTAAACAATCTCCAGATACTTCTTCCGAGCCAGAGTCTATAAATCCATATGAAATTTTGCTTCAGGCCAAATGTCATCACTTCAGCTAAGCAGGATAGGACTGCACTGTAAGTCAGGGTGAGGCTACATGGTCTGCTCTTGGTACCTCCTTGGCACCACCAATGGGCCCTAACCTCCCCCAATTCTAACAGCAGCAGCAGCGGCAGCAGCAGCAGCAGCTCAGATGTTTCCAAGGGGAAGCGAGTGCCTCTAGGTTCATATGAGGCTCAGAGACAGTCTTAGGAAACATAGAGGGCAAGTGGCTTCAGGTGCGAGTTTTCATCTGCAACGTA
Source organism: Varanus komodoensis (assembly GCF_004798865.1). Lineage (NCBI taxonomy): Eukaryota > Metazoa > Chordata > Lepidosauria > Squamata > Varanidae > Varanus > Varanus komodoensis. The sequence goes on from NW_025335954.1 coordinate 422,560, forward strand.
CCCATGTTATGGTGGTGTCCACCACAATTTCTCAAACTGCCTGTGGGGCCCAAAATATTGCCTACCCTGGTCTAAGTGACTAACAGGGAGTATTATCTTTTTACTTATGATGCTCGGGATTCTATAATTATGAGTTTGCAAGAAGGAGCCTGTCATTGTCGCTTTACAAATAAGGAACACAGCCCATGTCCATTGTACACTCCCACTAGAAAGTGCAGGAATTGTGCAAATTGTAGAAAGAGAACCTTCTGCTACACCAGTTTGTTAGAAATTGGCTCAAGGAGGAGAAGCGCCTGGAGGATTCTGTCTCAGGTCTGCAGTAAGGAGAATCTAACGGCAGTAACATTTCTCCCTTTTCCCTAATAGACTACTCATGGGAAACGTTGTGGGCATAGGTAAGTAAGAAGCATGAGGCGATGCTGCATCAGAGTCACCCGCTCGCTAGTGCTGCTCCTTGCATTGGCTCCCTTCAGGGCTTGTCTGAATTCTGCTTTGTTTGTGGTGGAGGCACCTTGTGCTGGGAGATGCTCACGCTGGGTGGTGGTGGAACAACCCTGACTAGTCTGAGGCAAGAAGCCAACCTTTTTTGCAGGGCAGTGTGGGAAGACGAGAGAGTTAGGATCACTCATGACTCGCACTGAGTGCTGCTGGCAAGATGGATGGTTACTGGCCAGTTATGTCAACACTGGGGTCACTGGAGTCGGTGAAGTTCAGGAGTCACTGAGGCAGTTGGTGTGAGCTTAAGTGGGCTCCGGGGGAAGGTGGAGGACAGGAAGGCCTGGAGGAACGTTGTCCATGGGGTCGTGATGGGTCGGATGCGTCTTCGCAACTGACAACAACGTGTCAACACTGGGATGCAGGGATGGGGCAGAGTGTACAAAAACCTGCATGTGTGAAGGATGAGTTGAGCTATGTTGGCATGAATAGCCATTCTTAGATCTTTGTACTGAGTGGGTTCATGTGATGTTTTTAATATGGAAGGAGGTCTGGGTCAAACCCTATCGGAATCTGTCCCTCCAAACATTTGTGGGCTTCCTCTTGTGCTTGACTTGGTCTCCCAAAGCAAGGCAAGATAAGAGGTAGTCCACAAAAACTTTTAGATCTCCAGTTGCAGAACCAGCAGCCTTCTTCCCTGACAGCTGCAGCAGCCATCTTGCAGAGCAGTTGTGGGTGGGCTGCCTTTCTGGCAAGCCCCTCACAAGGAGAACTCTCTTCGGTGCTCAGACAGTGACTGTTCCTGGTGCCGAAGAAGGGTGTTGCTCAACACATGCGACTCGGTTTCTCCAAAGCATCCCACAAATGCCAGGGATGCTTGCCAGGAACTTGGACCCTGGGCTGCTGCAAAGTGGACCAGAGTTAAGGGAGCCAAGCCCAGGGAATCTGATAGATTCCCAGACCCAGGCAGATTCCTCACACATCCCTACATGGAAGCCTCTTGTGTGTATTATTTCTCTGCATCTGTACACACACACACAGACTGAGTGAGAGAGAGAACTATATCCAAAGATGTTCTAATCCCATAAAATCTGACATTTTGTCTTGGCAATGACAATGTTACCGAGATAGGTGACAAACAGGTTTCCATGTGGTTGTGAGCCAGTCTTCAGCATATGAGCTGAAAGTTCTCAATATGTGCTCTTTCTTGCAGATATGGCCAAAAAACCCTGCATGGGGGACTATGCTGCATTCCCAGCGTCATGTGGATATAGGCCTCCAGCTGGAGGATATGGTGGGATTTGCGGTGGAAGTTTCAATGACAGAAGAAGTGGAGGGTATGATGTAGGAGGCCATGGAAGATATAGTGGCAGGAACTATAGCTCCAGAAGTGTTGGCGAGCACTCAAGGCCTGTACATAGCAGCAATGTGGCTGGCGGATGTGCCTCTGCTGATGCAGAATTCTACCCAGGATCGGCATGTGGCACTAGGAACACCTCGATTTCTGCTGCAAATGGAAATGGAAATATCTCTGCAGGCATAAATGGTTCCTCAAGAGGAGGTGGTCTAGGGTTAGGGTTAGGCTCAGGACCTGGACATGGATCAGGCAGGACTTTCGGCAGGGGATGCATCTCTGGGAACATAGCTGGAAGTTGTCCAGATGTAGGCTACCTTTCTGGGGGTTGTAGACCAACAGGTGTCATCCCCTCGGGTGGGACTTTGGGCCCCAGGAATGTAGGTGGCCCAGTAGTGATGGGTTGCAACCCTGGAGTTACAGGGGGTGTTCACATGGGGAATGTAGGCGCTCCACTTGTAGGAATTCCAGATCTTGGTGTCCCTGCTGTAGGCTTTGGGGGAGAACCTTGTATAGGAGTAGGTGCCCCTACTGGTGTGTGCTATCCTGGAGCAGTAGGACCTGCTATGGGTGTCTGCTACCCTGGACCAGTAGGGGCACCAGTCGGTGTCTGCTATCCTGGAGTGGTTGACCCCATCGGAAATGAGGCCATGTAAAAACCAGTGTACAAACTCAGCCTTGTATGAAATGGTTCTCAGAATACCAGCAGCAGCGATCTGAGCTTCTACCAGCAGTACAGGAATCTGTTTAATAGCATCCATGCTTTTCTTGGGCCATTTTGTACTTTCAGTTCATTCCAGTACAGAAGCCCTCTCTCCAGGTCACTACAAGCAATAACATCACTCCTTCTTCTCTCCATCACAACCCTACCCCACAGAAAGTCTTCTGCCTGCTGAATCATAAGCAGAAAGGTTTCCCTATCATCACAAGGCCTGTTCCTTTCAGATAAGTTAAAAATTAGAGCTGGTTTGTTACTAGGGCTTTGTTTGTGCCAGCAAATGCTGTCCAAGTTCTAACTTACATGGCCTGAAGGTGACCATAGAGGTGTTTAGATTTCCTAGCTCTGCATTAGAAATAGTCTTAATTTATAGAAAAATTATGGTTCCCACCCTCCATCATCATCAGCAGCAGCAGCATCTGGTAGCAAGCTCATCCAAGATAAGCAGACGTCACTGTCTAAAGAACAAGAAGTAGGAACGTGTGATGGTTGTGGGTGAAAATCCATCAGATTTCCTGTATGTGTCCCCATGGATTCCATTCTGTTAACTCTGGCTCTGACAGGAGTTGGCCCAGCAGGCAGTCTTCCAATTTTAACAGAGGCCATGATTTGTCTTATCTTTCTTTTTAGAAGCCAGGAAGATTTGTGCCAAATTCGTGCCTTGTCTTTTCATTTAGCATGAATTTGCACAAATGGGTGCCAGCCACAGAGCAGAGGTCCCCCTGCAAAAATCTGAAATAAACAGCCAGAAAATTCGAGCTTTCCAAGGAGGAGCGAGTGCCCATGGAGTTAGATGAATGGGGGCCCCCTGTTCTCCTGTTAAATGCTGCAGCAAGAACATCCAAGAGCTGGCCCCAATTGTCGCAAATTTATGCAGCATGCACACATTTCTGCAAATTGCACTGGAGAGGTGTAGTCCTTAGGGCCAAATGTGTGCAAATATTTTGAGCAATTTTGTGGAAACTGACCTGCCCCTCCCCAGCTTCACCTACTTTTGGCCATCGGGTCCAAGCTGTTCTGAAAGCCCACCAAATGCAAATAGAGCAAGTTTCTAGTTCCACACATCCCCAGCAAGAAGATTTTTCCCAAGAAACTATAAGTTGTGGGTGTGATTGTCAACATTCTCACTGTTCTTGCTGTTTCCATCATGGACAGTGTATTATTGTGTAGGCTGTCTGTAGTTTTCCATGAGGTTGGTGTTCCCAGGTCTTGTGCCTACAACTGATGTATTTGGGGTCAACTCATATGGCTCTGTAATTTGGCTTTGCCCAGCAACCATCTGCTTCTGCTCTTCTCTTCAATAAAATGCATGAAAAACAAAATGGCCACCACTGATATTTAATAATGATTTGTGAAATAAAACAATCGGAAAGAAATATAGGTTAGTTTAGCTTCGTTCAGCAGAATCTCTCTCTGCTAAAAAGCTCTGCTGCTTTTAATTGGACAGAAAAAATCAGGAGATAAAAAGATGGTGGGGGCTCACCTGTTGGCTCATGGAATGATGGAATCACAGTGGAAAAGCAAGCTGAAATTTGGCATCCGGTGCAAGAAGAGATGCTGTTTATTGGAGAAGGCTGAGAACAGAGTGCCTTGCACTCTCTCCCTTGAAAGAGAGCAGAGGCTGTCTTCACATCAGACAGCCATCTGAGATCCTACACGCTCACAGAAGACACCTCAGCTACAAGAGACAAGGGGCTGAATGTAGGGATCTCCCAGAATTGTGTTTCTGCTTACAAAACATTCAGTCCAGCCCTGTGCACAGGTCCTCCAAATGAGAATGTGATTTCTGAATTTGTAAGCCCATTCCAAAAATGCATTTTTTTCACATTTTTCTGAATGAGGGAAAGATGTTCATTTTGGGTGTGCACTTTTACAAATCCACATTTTTCCCAATCTGGAAAGAAAGGGCAATCATGTCCAGAAATGCAAACAGGGTAAACCAAGGTTTGGGAGAATTAGGAGAACTTCTCCAAGGTGAAACCCATGCTTACCCTTCATGTAAGTCCCATTGCACAGATTAAGTCAAGATGGAGACTGAAGGCCAAACTTTGGAAGATCTCTTTCCCTTGAATGTATTTCCATTAGCCTTGGGCTGCGGGTGGAACATTTTGCACAGGGATGTACCTTTGAATATGGTCCATCCTCCACCACCCTAAGCCTTGGGCTGTGGGGGGAAATTCAGGATTCTGATCTTGTCCTTGGCTTTGACTTTTCCAGTATGTGCACCCTTGCCAAATTGCGAATTGATCTTTGAGCTTCCAGGCCAACCCCTAGCCTCCTCTGTCGAACTGTAGCCAAGGACCAAGGGAGGTGGGACGGACGCTCGCTTTACAGCTGAGCTCAACTGATAGCAACTGTAGGGACAAGATGCACCAGGACACCTAGCCTTGCCTGGCACCAGCCACGTATTCATTAGCATTTATTTATTTATTAAACATATAAAACAGCTCGACTTTGTTTGAGTTATTTGTGACTGCATCCGACTTTTCTGTCCCTCCATGTAAATCCAATGTGCCTAATGATGACCAAATGGCGAGCTGGCATTGCCTAAAGAGTGCTGGTGATGGCAGTCGCAGGGCAGGGCAGGAGAACCAAAGATATTGAATTCCCACTGAGGCCAAATACCTGTCGGAAGAAATGAAGCTGCTGGTGCCTCAAGGCAAAGAGGCAGGAAGGTTGACAATGGGCCTCCTCTGCATCTCAGTGCCTGCCCTACTTGCACTGGATGTTCCCTTGCGCTACGACTTGGGGAAGATGGGCAGGAAGCGGAGCCCTGCACCTCTGAAAAGCCACATTAAATGCATCAAATGAGCACCTCCTATGGATAACCCGTCCTGTCTCTGACCGAGCTAAGGGCCACACACGGTGTGCGCACAGAAGTGCTCCCCTGCCCTCAGTTCACTAGACAAAGAATGCACAGGGAAAAGGTGCTACAGGAGCGGGGACTCCCCAGAGCCTGCTGCAAGACACGCGCCGCCCAAGCCATGTTTGGACACAGGGCATTCAGAGCAAGAGCAGGAGCAGGAGCAGGAGCAGGAGCAGGAGCAAGAGGAGCTGGGTCTGCGCTCCTGCCCTCTTGGTCAAACATCTGACCGTCGCTCAATGGTGGAGCTCAGGCTCGGCTTCCTGCCACCATCCCTGCATCTCCAGTCAGGGCTGAGGAAGGCTCTTGCCCCAAGCCCCAGGGAGCTGCTGCTGCCCCTTCGTGCTGACCATACTGGGCCAGGTGAGCCCAGGCCTGGCCCTGCGTGAGGCAGCCTCCTGTGTTCCACTCTGCATGAGTGCGCTGATTCGGCGGTGCCTGCAGCCCACTGGGACTGGTGGGGCAGAGCACAGGGGCACTGGTTGCAGGTGGAGCCGGGAGCAGGGATAGGTGGCCTCGAGGGGCCTGCCCCACAGCAGCAACTCTTTGCACAGAATGGGGAAACAGGGTGCTCTCTTGCAGAACAGAGAGTGGGGCCTCCAGAGGACATCCAAGTCTCTCGTACCAGATACCTATTGCTTCTGCAGCAAGAATAACTTCATGGGGTTGGGCAGAGATGCGTGGACAAGCAGGAATCCACTGCCTGATCTGGAATTAGCTAACAACTGAATCTGGCTAGATTGGGGGCAGCATGATTCTCTCCACACATTCCTCCGCAGGGGCAGCTTGGACCTCCTCCCTGGAGGAAAACTGCTTGAGAGCGCAGACTGGAACCATGGAAGGCTGGCTTAGGCAGAGAGCTTAGTGGAAGGTATCTGGCGACATGGACGTGAGGAGCCACACCTCCCTTTTTAGCCTCCATGCAAGGCAAGGCATTCTGGGACTAGCTGGGCACCATTTTTGATCCAGATGGGAGTGTTCCTTTCCCTGATTCACTGTGGACAAAAGGTTGCGTTGTTGCTGTTTTCTCTCTTCCTTCTTTCCACTGCCACAGTAAGTCGGGATGAGTTGAAACTGTGTTCTAGCAGGTGAATTGTTTTTAGGGCCTTGTATTCCTAGTTTAACCCCAACAAGCAGACATGGCACTTTCCCCAACATGGAGCCTTCAAGGGTTTTGGGATCCAGCTCCCAGAATTCCTGCCTGTTGGCTATGCTGGCTGGGGCTGATGGGAGATAAAGTCCAAAACAACTAGAAGGCATCAGGTTGAGGAAGCCCCACAGTGATGAATGGTCGTTTAGCCAAACCAATATGTTTCTGCTTCAGCCATGATTACTATTCTGCTTGTTTGGAGAGAGTGGAGAGTGGGACAGTATTCCAAATAACCATCTAAATGACTGTGAAAGAAAACTGGCTACTGGAAGCTGTCTACATTAATGTCCCGTCTACACAGGGCACTTCAGATGACATGAAGAGACAGTCGTTTTGATCAACTAAAGGGCCAAGCTGGATTTCTTGGTTGTTTTGTTTTGTTTTGTGGCATGTGCTCAGACATGACTTCTGCTTGCCCATCTCTAAAGTCGCTTGTGTGTGCTCTGATCTTCTGTGTGTGTCCCTCTCTTTCTGCCGATACTCACCTGAGGAGATGATTCACATGCTTGGCTTTTGCAAGAATAAGCAGGCTGTGGTTGCATTGTGCTATCCTCTGGAAGAAAGAGATGTGGGTATGCTTCTGTGGCTTCTCAGAGGAGACAAATGCCCTCAATCCAGGCTCAGAAAGCCAGAGTTGCAGTGTTCACATGATTCAGAGCTGACTGAGCTCAGCCATTCATAAGAGAGGCTGGCACTGGATGGAATTAGGCCTCAAGGGCACTGCTCTGTACAAAGGATTTGAGCTGGGATGGGTGAAGCTGTCAGTTCAGGTTTTGCTTGATTTCTCTTTTACTGACCACAAGTTCCTTTTGAGCCCTTTCCACATCTGACCGTGAATTCACCCCCCCTCCAAAAAAGGGGGCTGCATATACACTTATACACATTCTTGTCTTCATTCCCCCAGTAACTGCAATTTTCTAAGTGTAGTTTGCATATTTTTGCAAGCCATGTTTCCCTATGCTGGTGAGTTTCTGTGCATGTGGGGCATTTTTGAGGCATCTGCAAACGGCATCATAGATTTCTGGAGAGTGAGAATTTCAGTGGACAGGTGAGACCTGGTTCGTGTTCACTGGAGCTGGTTAAGTATGTATAAAACTGGGGACCAAATTTCTCCTCTATCTCTAGGAGCAACAGAAGATTGCCATGGCTAAGGGGAGTCGCATGTGTTGTTCAGCGTGGCGTTGAATCTAAGCCAACCAGTTCAATACAATGAGCAGTTGTCACTTGCATCTTCTTTCCCGCATAATCTCTCTAAATGCCCAGATAGGCATCTTGAAACAGCAGTTAATCTGGGAGGCTGGGATCAAATGCTGAGCTAGAAATCCAAGAATGAGACGTGGTGACAGCTTTCGACAAAGGGATGTGACAAGTTGCCAGGGTGAGTCCTAGCCGGCTGGGCTCAGGGAGAGGCTTTGTAAGGTTTGAAAGTACCTCTGATAGCCTGATAAGAGGAACATTAGCGGTTGCAACTAAAACAGTATTTTTTGCTTTTGAACAGGGGTGGTTCTATTTATTCACTCTATCTTTAATCTAATTTTGATTAACACCGGAGCTGAAACGAAGGAAGATTCTAAGATGATGCTTACTGGCATTTATGTGCTGCATATGCTCATACAACTAGAATTGTTGTCAAACATTTTTAAAGTCTGATACCGTGGGATTTCCTTAAGTCTTGACCCATAACTCTGAGATTCTGTTTCATTATATGATCTTTGACAGCCTTTGTTGACATGCAATAGTATTTAGCCTATGACAATATTTCAAAGCTGACATGCAGTAGTATTTTATATTTAACCATGGAACCATTTCAGCTGGGGTTCAGGTCTGGTTTTGGCATGGAAACAGCCTTGGGCACCCTGTATGATGACCTATGCCAGGAGTGAGACAGGGAAGTGTGACCCGGTTGACGCTGCTGGACCTCTTGGTGGCTTTTGACACCCTCAGCCATGGTATCCTCCTGGAGCTGCTGGCTGAGCTGAGCGTGAGGGGCACTGCATTGCAGTGGCTCTGCTCCTACTTGGAGGGCCACCTCCAGAAGATGGTGCTTGGGGAATATTGTTGGGGCATGTTCAACCAGTTCTAGATGGGGTTGCCCTCCCCCTGAAGGAGCAAGTTTGTATCTTGGGGGTCCTCCTTGGTCCATCCTTGTCACTTGAGGCCCAGGTGGCACTGGTGGCTTGGAGCACCTTCTACCAGCTTCGGCTGCTGGCCCAGCTGCACCCGTTCCTGGACAAGTGTAGGTTACCTTCAGTAATCTAGGCTCTGGTAACCTCTAGATTACTGCAACAGGCTCTGTGTGGGGCTGCCCTTGAAGACAATTCAGAAGCTGCAGCTGGTGCAGAATGTAGCTGCCAGATTAATAACTGGGACCCCGAGGCCTGAACACATAAGACCAATTCTGGCTCACCAGCGTTGGCTGCCTGCATGCTTTCCATCCCAAGGCAAAGTGCCTGTCTTCACCTATAAAGCTCTACATGGCTCGGGACCGCAATACCTACCAGAGTTCCACTCCCAGCTCCACTCTACGTGGACGCGATGCTCAGCCTCTGGGTGCCAACCCTGGACACTGGCAACTAGGGAGAGGGTCTTTTTGGTAGTGGCTTCCCCATCGTTAGAACAATCTCCCTGCTGCAGCCCACCTAGCACTGAACTGGCCATCTTTTCAGGGCCAGGTTAAGACAGACCTCTTTGCAGAGGACTATCTTCCTGCGTCATTCAGGGGCCTGCGATGTTTCGCCAGGTTCTTTTCTTTTACTTTTGGCCAGGTCTTTAAAAATTGTCTGCATTGTCTTTTAATGTTGTTTTATGTGCTTTTAAATTTATATTCAATTTAATTCTTAAGGTTTTTATCTATTGTATTTTATTGTTTTCAAACTTGGTTGTAAACTGCCCAGAGAGCTTTGGCTATGGGCAGTATAGAAATGAAGTTGTTATTAGTAATAACAATAATAATATTAAGCAGGGGGGAGTTCGTATTTACCTCTAGCAAGAGGTAAACCTCTCTTCGACATCATGCGCCGCATCTTCTGCAGCACAAAGGCTGATGTACATGATGTGGGAAAGGGATGCTGCTTGTACAGCGGTTGCACTGGGCTCAGGCATTCAGTGCCATGCGGCTGCTGGGCATCCTTGCCAGGAACTTAGGCGTGATGATGTGGACCAGTCTCTGGGGAGCAGAGCCAGGGAATATTTCTCAATACTATCCTCTGCACCCTTATCCGAAGGTAAATTTCACTGAACTCATTATGACTGAATTCTGGGTAGATATGCACAGAATTATATCCATAGGGAGTTGATTTCAGCTCATTTTGCATTAAGATTTATCCCATTCGGTCATTCCAGATCAAGCACGGACTCGAACACAATCAGTAGCTGAAGTCTGTGCATTTCCAAGCTTACAATGGGATTTGTAGCCTCACCCTGCCCCAAATGTGTCCGACAGCATGAACATATTGAACAATGTACATGAAAAACGGTACTTTTAAGAATGCTCACAAATACACATTAATCCATGGGAGAAGAGTACAATATTTTTCAAAGACGAGCATATTCGATGAGAACATTTGGAAAAATATGCATGGAAACAAGCATAGAGTTTAATGCAAAAAGAAAACAAACCTCAAAACTTGACTCAAAACAAACTTTAAAATGGAATTCAGAGAATTTGGGTGAGTCTGAATTTTGCTGATTCTCAGCTAAGCACCTCTACATACTTAGATGAGAATAAGCACTGTGTGAATTCAGTGGACAGACTAAAGCATCCAGTTTTCATGCCCACATTTTGAATTATAAATCTGAAATGCTGCACTCAGAATCTGAAAGGCTTGCATTCAGAGAAGCAGTGGCAGAAAGAGATGACCAGGGAGGGTTTTTCCCACCCTCCTGACCCCTGGCAGTCCCTCAAGCCCCCAGAGGTTTTCTCCTGGGATCCCCCTGAATGGAGTAGGCTGTACCACTGGCAGGATGTAGGACTGGTGCTTGAAATCAGGCCAATATACCTTTCATGTAGCTAGAGGAAGGCCTCGCTGCCCAGTTAATGTGATTGCCAAATCCCATCCCTGCTCATCCTCCTTTGCAGAACCCCCCACATTCTGGAGGGTCCTCAGACCCTTGGGAAGGCTGGTAGGAAAGAGGACAGAAAGTTCACCCTTTGCCCACCTCCTCCGGCCAACCCTTCTTTGGACAAGCCAAAGCAAAATGTGAATGAAGCCATTTGAAATCCTGCATATTTATAAACACTCATTTAAGCGACTGTTGACTCTGCCACTGAAAAATTCTCCTGAGTGATTTTGATTTCTTGCTCCCATTTCTTCCCCACTTTTCAAAGTGCAGCCTACCCAAGTTTATTTATACCACATATTTCCTGGGACCTCTGCTGCAATCTAACGCACAGCGGCTTGCATTGATCACCATGCAACTTGTGTCAGAGTAAACGTGCGTGGGATTGCGCAGTTCACGGGGGAACTCCTTTGCTAAATTCCTCTGTAGATACGGTTTTCTTGTTCTCTTTCACAGGCACACACCCATGTCCAGAAGCATGTGCCCTAATTACACTTGTTCCTAAAACATTGCTCCTTGTAATTTACAAGCAAGACGTTTGTTCAGCGATTACTGTGGCTACTCAGTGGATGGTGGTCCTGATATTCTGGTGGCTCCTTCCAGGTGCCTGGCAACATTATCTTCAGGATCAGAATAACCAACACATGTACACTGCGGCAGAGCCAAGACCCCACCCAAATTAGTAGTTCTGCTGCAACCTAAGTCTCTGAGAGCTGTTTTACCTATTTCATTTTCTTGTTTTCTTTCCTGGAAGTTCCTGTTTGGACAACACCTACAAGTCACTCCCATGCCTAAAAGCACAATTTGGGGATTGTTTTCCACCACAGGCAGCCACATACGGCTGGAGGAATGAAAAGGCGTTGCAGCAGCAGCAGCTCAAGAGGAGCCTTCAGATGCCACAATAGGAATGTAACTGAGAGCTCCTTCTGAGAAGGAAAGCGACATCTGTCCTTTCTGTGTAGAGCCTCCGCCCAGCTGAAATCAGAAGCCAATCTGTTAGTTAAGAGAGCAACTTAACGAGAGCCTATCGGATCAAATTCTGCCTACCGAAGCAAATTTCAGAGCCCGTTGGACAGAACAGGCCCTATCCCCTGAGAATGGCCCAGTTAAGTAATTTTAGACTCTGACATTACAGGGCCCCCCCCACCCCCATCGCTTTAGATTTGAATATGCATTTCTGGGCTTACGGCATTTGCAAGCCCTCCCATCCCTTCCGTTGGCTGGGGCCATGCCCGTCTCCCCTAAAGTCCTGCCCTGATGAAGCCATTGCTCCCAGGAGACAGGAGACCGGGGTGGAGGGGTCGGTGCCTTTCTAGCCTCAGCCCATCTGTAGCGTCCTTTTGCAGAGTGGCCACATGCCCTGACAGCTCTGCTGCGTCAGAAACTCCCTGCAAACAAAGCAAGCCAAGCCCCGCATGCACGGCGGGCTGGAGCCCTTCCCCATTGCCTGAAGTGGTTCCTCCGCTGGCATGGAAGTCTCCACACACATCATGCACTTATTATTATTTATTTCATTTCTGTACCCCCTGCTCAAGCAGAGCTCCCTGGACAGTGTATAGCAATCCGTAAAGACAAAGCAAGACAATCTATGGCAAAAACCATGACCAATCAAAGCAGCTTTGCAATATGCACCCCATACACCCACTCCCCATTCACACATGCCCCGATACTTTCTCTCTCTCCCAGACAGTTCCCGGCCAGGAAAGATGGGGCTGAAGCCAGTCCTTCATTGAGCTCTAACCCTGATGTGAAATCCCCTAGACTGAAGCTGTCACTTGCTCTCCTGCTTCTTCTTTCCCCAATGTGTAGGTCTTTGGGGAAGGGCAGGACCTACAGGAGTTGAGCCTTTGAGGAGGCCTGGCAGCCTGAATTCATTCTGGGGGTCGGCGGTTCTTCACTTGTGATGCAGGAGAGAATTCAACCATATGGTCCCCCTCTTTCCAAACTCCTAGAAGGTGTGTGGATTGTTTCTAACTCGTTTGTCCCATACCCACAGCAGTAAAATCCTATTTTACAGGAGGGTGCAAAGGGGAGGCCTTTGCCTCCAATAAATTCACAGACAGCTCAGAGTTGTCAGCTTGCCAGTCACCCGGAGGACATGCCCATGATAAAATGACTGTAGGACAGTTAGCCTTCTCAAGTCGGGATGAGTCTAGCTGTGGTTCAGCTTAACATGCACAGACCAGAGCCCTTTTCAAAGCAAACAAATGAATGGATGTGTCACTGCGAAGCAATTAGATGGCAAGGAACAGGTTTCAGGGGAGGACAAATGAGTCAATTTGCCCAGTAAGGGAGTTCTCATAGCTGAGCATGTGAACAAGTTTCAGTTAGGTCAGGATTCAGCTATCCCACAAAGACACCCGTTCTGCAGATACTGGAGCACACCAGAAATGAATGTTGGCACGAAAACAAATCAACAGACCTTTGGAAGACCCCAGCTTTGGACCATTGAGCCTTTGAGATGAACATTTGACATTCTATTCCCAGTTCTATTCCCAAATTCAGGGAAGAACAAACATGCGATATCTGAGCTGGTTGAGGTTCTCCAATCCTTGCACTAAGCTTAGTGTACACTGTTCTCATTTCCAAATGCAACAGTTTTCTTTCGGTTGGGGAAAATGCACATTTTTAGAAGAGTGCACCCAAAGGGATACTTTCCCTCCATTCAATAACACTTGAAAATTGTGCATTTTTTGAAAATGTGCCCTTTTTGGATGGGCTTGCAAATTTGGAAATGTGTTAACATTTTCTCTGGAAATGTGCACAGGCTCACATTTGGGGCTTTGTGTGCAAGAATGAAACTTCTTGTGCATCCCTACTTACATTCATGGCAGTTCTGGTTTAAACTGACCATCAGATTTTGGATGATATGTAGATCATTCCATCTGCAAAGCCTTTATCTCTGCTCCCTTTGAAAAGATGGGGATCAAAAGCATATTCATTTGGTGGCAAAATTTCTGTGATTCCAAACAAATGAGGAAGTGGATTCATGAACCTAGGAAGAGCTCTGCTGGAGGTGCACACCAATGGTCTACTTGGTCCACCATTGGTCAACAGGAGCCCTCTAGATGCTTCCAGAGGTAGCTCAAAGAAGTGATCAAAGCCAGACTGCCTCCCATTAATACGTAGCCATGTGTAATTCTGAACAGGGGAAAAGCAACACAGATCTTGTGGAACCTTGAAAACTAGCGGATTTATTCCAGCATAACCTTCTGTCACCAGAGCCCTTGCCCTCAGGAGCATGGAACACCGGCCAGAATTCATGCACTGGGCGTGCAGGCCCCTTCTTGGCCTGAGGGTGGAATTGCATTTCAGGGAAACGTCCAGGGGCTACACTCCAGTGGTGGGTGTGGCCAAAGACAGATGGGGAGGGGCTAGAAGGAAAAAGCAGAGCCAGCTGGGAAATCCTGCATGGCTTTACGCAAGGACTAGACAAAAATTCGACAATCTTGCAATGGTTTATCTTTCATGGATGGATTTAACTGGAAGTCATGGAAAGTAAAGGCTCTTTTTGTATCTTGTAGAAATGAACTCCATGAGCCAAGTATGCATTGGGTGAAGGAGTAATCGGCTCTCCTGAACTGATGACTGTTGGCTGATTTCCCAGAGTATATTCAGTTATTGCTTTGCTTTCTGCAAACCATACACACTTTTATAACTCCTGTTCACATCCCCTGTTACTCTTTTTTTCTGCTGTGTTAAAAAGCCCTTGATGCTTAACCTTTCCTCCTAGGGAAATGGATTTGTCAAAACCTACCCAATTGCTTTTCAGGTTAGCTTTGTATTTGGTTTGAAACTCACAATAAAAAGCAAATAATTTAAGAATGCACCAGCATGTGGGGACACTGCTAAACCTGCAAAGTCATTAAAGGCCAGAAGGGATCCTATGAGTGTAGTCTAGAAAAATGTTTAAAAAACAAACCAGAAGAGGAGAAATGACTTCACTAGCAGAACAACCACATCAGATTGCCTGAGAGAAATTGCAAGCAAAACAGGAGGATTCTGGGTGGGCAAAGTGTCTTTGGGAATTTTGAAGGGCTTAAAAACATTGGGTTGGCACCAGATTTAAGCTGGATCTACTGTCCCGGCAGCAAGGGACTTCCTGGCCCCTTCCCACCCAGTGAGCATCCTACCCAGAAACTCAGGAATGAATGAAGAAAATCCCTAAAAAAAGGTTGGAGTGACTCTCCACAAACAATGCTGTATTCTTAGGGAAGTTAGATCCTAGATCCAACCTCTTCAGTGCAGTGACAGGAAGAGGTGACCTAAGTCTGCAGTTTTTGTCACCTTCACTGAAATACCATGGGGATTTGGAGGGTCCCATCCATCTGCAGGAATTCTGAGGGAAGCCAAGAAAGTTTCAGGATGATCTGCACGATTTCTCAGGGTGCGGTGAAGCGCATGTCCAACGTGTCTTCAGCGTGTCTCCAGAGCAGACTGCAGGCTCCATGCTCCAAACAGGGAGGCAACAAAGACGCACCCAAAAGCCCTCTTGCTGCGTATTTTCCAGTTTGTGACCTGTTAGCTGATTCGGAAACAGCAGGAGCTGTTTACAAAGTGGGTGCATTCCTGGGTAGATGATTCTAGCTGCAGATTTAGGGCACGTCGGAGAGCATACTTCCCATCACTGGCGCAACAGTTCCCAACACCTGCCAGGTGATGAGGTAGCTACAGGTGCGCGGGGCACTAGCACCTTATGAACTTACGCGTCCTGCTTTGGAGTCTCACTGCAGAATGACTGGGAACTTCAGCGCGGCTGTGCAGTCATGTCCCCTTGTGTGAGCTATTTGAGGAAACCCGCCTTCAAGAAGAGGCTTTTTCTTGTCTGAGGTCATGTTCCTCTCGTCCAGCTCTGCACACCTCTGAAAAATTGCAGTGGAAACCAGAGGGACATTCGCAATGTGCTTCACGATCGTCAACAGCTGAGGGAAAAAGTAGGGTGACAGATGTGCCAACTCGCAAGTGGGGTCTTCTCCCCCTTCACTGCTACAGCACGTTCCCTGTAACACTAAGCATGAAAAAACCCAGCACATCCCTGAGAAATGCTGATGCTCTACTCAAAACTCTTTTGGCCCATCTGTCTTCCTTAAAGAAGAGATTCAGAATATGTTTCAAGCAAAACCCGGGGGCATCCTGTGGCAGCCTTCCTTAGCTTGGCGCGCCCTCAGCGTGTTGTACAGCAATCTGCACCATCCCCAGCCAACATCGCTGGCTGACTGATGGGAATTGCAGTCAAACCCACCTGGAACGAGCCAGTCTGGGGAAGGCTGACTTAGGGTTTGGAGGAACTCCTTCCTGAAATCCCATTACCCTCCATTTATGTGGGGCAGGGGCTGGCCTTCCCTTGCTGGTCCCTGCAAGGGGTGGTGGCCATATATTGGCTTGGAATTTTGGTTCAAATGAAAGTTTAATGGCTGAAGGGCAGTGCTTACATCTGTATTCAGTTTTTAAAAAAACTCATCTTGATAAATTACTCATTAACAATAATGGAACATTCCCTCATATAATTAAAAAAGGGATGAAGCTGCAAGTGAAACTCACCTGTAAACAAGCCACTTGAAATATTTTGCTAAATGATAATTACAATGGAGGAAGTAGATTAATTAAAGCCAAGCATAAAGGCCTCTGAGAATGAAGCTTGCAAGCAAAGCAATTTTTTTTAATTCCACGCTATTTCATGTGTGATAAGTGCTTGCTCTGGAGCATGGGCTGCACTAGAGAAAGCTTTCTAGCTGCTAGGCAAACCAAGCCCATGCTGTTTCATGTTTGTTTCTTTGGGGGTTTTTTTCGTCAAGCCCATATATAAGAGAAAAGCTCTTGGTTTCAAATCAAAGGGACTCTCTTTCCTTCATCCTTTGCTCTTCCACTTGTTCACTGCTTCACTAGCACAGCTTGCTCAGCCTTTGAACAGCTGCCATGAACATAATTGGAGGTCCTCGATGCCTTGGTGGACGAAGGAGCTTTTCTTCAGTTTCCGTTATGGGTGGTCTTGGCGGAGGTCGAAGCTGTGGTATCCCATTGGGCCAACCAATGGGTAGGCCATGTGGGGCTGGTGGCTACTCCAGTATGAGCCTCAATAACTTTGGTGGTAGAAGCCGAAGAATTGCTTATGGCCAAAACTTTGGAAGACACATCTATGGTGCCAATTGTGGTCAAGGTCTAGGGGGTACAGGTATAAGTGCAGGAGGTCCAGGTATGGGCATCGGAGGTCCAGGTATGGGCATCGGAGGTCAAGGTATGGGCATCGGAGGTCAAGGTA